>NC_087155.1:21692555-21695055 GCF_035594125.1 Scylla paramamosain | reverse complement strand
TTCTCTTCCCCGCGCCCTCACACTACCTCTCACTCGATGTTATCTCCTCCCCACCCCTTACTGTCCTCGTCGACGCCGCCGCCGACACCATCTTGCTCTGTTGTTGAGGCGTGTGTTTGTGTTCGTGTCTTCCGCGTTACATACTTCACCCTAGTGTGTGTGTGTGTGTGTGTGTGTGTTTGTCTGTGTGTGTTGTGTGTGTGTGTGTCTCCTTACGTAGCTATAGTTTTGATAATTTCATGGCACATTATTTTTTTCTCTGTCTGTCTATCTGCCCCCCCTTTCTCTCTCTCTCTCTCTCTCTCTCTCTCTCTCTCTCTCTCTCTCTCTCTCTCTCTCTCTCTCTGCACTCAGCCACCAAACTCCTAGTACTATAAAAGATGCACAAGAAGCACCACACTAACCAGCGAAGGAAGACCCCGCGCAGCTCATGCATGCAATAACACTCTGATTTGGCTCTTTTTTTTTATGCTCACTGAAGATTACACACATTACGCTGCCAAAACCTTAGGTACGCGTCAACTTTAAAGCGGAGGGTATCGATTTTCCTTCAGTTTCTCGAGCGAGGGAGCAAAGGTGCAGCAGTCAGGTAGCATCTTGATAGCAGAGCGACTTATGTAGTTTGAACTGTAATACGTATGCATCCGCTGGCGGCCGCTGTGAACGGGAGTGGCAGTGGACTGCGAATAATTGACATGGCGAAGGTGAATGATGAAAGGAGGAAATGAAAGTGGTTCACCAGAGAGAGAGAGAGAGAGAGAGAGAGAGAGAGAAGAGAGAGAGAGAGAGAGAGAGAGAGAGAGAGAGAATTTCACGGCAATTGTACGCTTGAATTTGAATAAAAAAGATAGAGAATAGATTTTAACTTGAAGGAACTGAGAGAGAGAGAGAGAGAGAGAGAGAGAGAGAGAGAGAGAGAGAGAGAGAGAGAGAGAGAGAGAGAGAGAGAGAGAGAGAGAGAGAGAGAGAGAGAGAGAGAGAAAGACGAGGATGACTGTGTCTTCTTTATGGGAAAGGTAAGGAGACTGCAAGGAACACTAAATTTGGCAGCGTGGGAGGACATGGTTGGGTGGTGCTGTCCTCTCCCTTCCCTCCGTCACGAGAGAAGAAAAATAAATACTGAGCAGGACTATGAGCCCCCCGCGCTATACGTAGTCACCAGCGGCCTCTTCAAACTGTGCTGGAACGAGCCTCACGGGAGATGCTATCCTATTTTATGCACAAGATAATTAGACCCGATGTTGTTAGCTTAATTTAGATGACCGAACGCGAGCCTATTTATGGCCGGCCCTCAGACAGGCCTGATTCCTGAGGGGGATTCTGCAATTTACTAGGTCTGATTCTATCTTTTTGTCTACTTTCGCCCAGGCTGTCTGTTGTCTGTCCATCTATCTGTCTATATATCTATCTTCTTGACAATCTGTCGGTGTATCTATCTTTCACAAGTTTATTTATCTATTTTGTACTGGCTTGTATGTGTTATCTAGCCAAATGATTACTGCTTTTTCTATCAATGTGCTCCAGTTTCTTTCAATTAGGAACGATTGCAAGCACATATTCGAGGCATAATTACTATGACATCCCAGGAAACTACATTCTAAGCAATACTAAATCTTGGATGCAAATAATGGAAATACTGCGAAGGCGAGAGATGGAGGAGGGTGGAAGGAAAAGGTGTTTCGTTTGTCGTGGGTTATGGAAGGTTTGTGGTGCTGAGGAGGACGGCGGGGGTCCGGCCAATCTTGTTGCTGTCGTGTGTGTGTGTGTGTGTCTGTGTGTGTGTTGTGTGTGTGTGTGTGTGTGTGTGTGTGTGTGTGTGTGTGTGTGTGTATGTGTGTGTGTGTGTGTGTGTGTGTGTGTCTGGTGTGGTGTGGTGTGGTGTGGTGTGGTGTGTGTGTGTGTGTGTGTGTGTGTGTGTGTGTGTGTGTGTGTGTGTGTGTGTGTGTGTGTGTCTGGTGTGGTGTGGTGTGGTGTGTGTGTGTGTGTGTGTCTGTGTGTGTGTGTGTGTGTGTGGTGTGTGTGTGTGTGTGTGTGTGTGTGTGTGTCTGGTGTGGTGTGGTGTGGTGTGGTGTGGTGTGGTGTGTGTGTGTGTCTGGTGTGGTGTGGTGTGGTGTGGTGTGTGTGTGTGTGTGTGTGTGTGTGTGTGTGTGTGTGTGTGTGTGTGTGTGTGTGTGTGTGTGTGTGTGTGTGTGTGTTTCCTTCATTAAAAAGTAAAACATACGATGGATGGAGACACCCTTTACTCGTTTCTGGTTTAAACAAGCAAGCCGATCAACATGCTGGAAGTAACAAGGGTCATTTGGCTAAAAAAAACTTATTTCAAATTTAGGTAAGTTAATCTTTCTCCAGCTCAGATGAGAGGCGTGTTTCATTTGTTTCCTAATATCGTCTTTTTCATTGTCTTCATCTGTGGCTAGAAAATATGATTAAGCAAGACGGGAGTTGTTCTTCTAGAGGACTGCTCTTCAGGGATGAGCGCAGTGCCCTGAGGAGAAGCAGG
>NC_087155.1:21670055-21687555 GCF_035594125.1 Scylla paramamosain | reverse complement strand
AGAGAGAGAGAGAGAGAGAGAGAGAGAGAGAGAGAGAGAGAGAGAGAATGAGATTTCGCCGTAACACCCGTCACTGCTTTCGATGTCGGCTGTCAGGCGTGGCCGAGGGACCACCCCGCCGCCCCGTCACCCCGTCACCCCACACATCCCGTAAGAGTGATGATCGGGTCTTGGCACGACAACAAACACTCGCCGACGACAACAACAACAACAACAGCAACAACAGCCGCCGCCACCACCACCACCATCACCGCACAACCACCATCTCCACGCCTTCTGAGAACACCACAACCATCAGCAGGTTCCTCTTTTTTGGTGGCGATGGACCGCTGATCAAGCCAATCACAGACTGAAGCAGGAGGCTGTCAGACGCGTGTCGTGCTCATGTCCACGACAAAACAGGTACGCAGTGATCGTCTGCTGGGTGGAATGGGAGGCAGAGAGAGAGAGAGAGAGAGAGAGAGAGAGAGAGAGAGAGAGAGAGAGAGAGAGAGAGAGAGAGAGAGAGAGAGAGAGACATACAATCTCACTCTCTCTCTCTTTCTCTGCTGATCCATCTCACCTGTTGACACCTGTCTCCTGTGCCTTCTGCAGCAAATTAATATTATCTGCGGCGTCAGCACTCACCCATTAGCTGCTACACACGGCGCGGCGGCCAGGGCGAGGACACCACGCGTGTGCTGCCCCATGGAGGAGGAGGAGGAGGAGGAGGAGGAGGAGGAGGAGGAAGCTCATCCATCTACAAGTGGAGTGATAATGACAACGGTGGTGGACAGCTGATGGATCACTCTCCCTCCCTCCCTCCTCGCCTCCCTCCCTCACCTTCCCTGACAGTCTCCTCCACCCTCAATATCTTTTCTAAATTAAATAAGAAAATAAATTAAGAACAAAAAGATATAATGAAGTTCATGACTAAACTCCACTTAAGCACCACAGCCTTGGAAGTACAACACTCGCTCGGATTAACAAATGCATGCACACTCTCATAAGGCCAGTCTGTCCCCTAATGTGCTATAATATTTTTTCTTATTGTTTACGAAGCTTGTGATACACGTGATAGGTAAACCTTAATAATGTCTGGGAGTAGCGTGGCGGCACGTTCGTTGAGTGTTATGTTTGGTATATTAGTGATCTGAGACAGGAGGAGAGATGGTGGAGATACAGTGATTTACGTGGAGGGTGAAGCAAGGTGCCCAAGATGTCTCCCACACCTGCTAACGACTTCGATTTTACAGATGTTGGCGGATAATGACCAAGGAAACCAAGAGACAGTTCAAGTATTTCGCAGGCAAAGTGTGTTCGCTCAGCTTCAAGCCACAGCAGCGGTGACGTGAAAAGAGCAGCACGCATAGAGAGAGAGCAATGGAATGGAAGGGAAACTACAACTTGATGGCAAACATTAGAGACCACGCCAGCATCCATGTGCTCAGGAACAGTGATGTGGCTGGCCAGATGGATGTTGGTGTGGATGAGTGGCTGTGGGTATGTATGTATGTATGTATGTATGTATAAACGTACACGGTGTGTGCATATTGCGCTAGTGTGTCAGTGTTTAGGTGAGCGTGTGGAGGTGGTACGCGTGTCTATATGTCTTATTACTTATCGGCGGTCAAGTCATAGGGGAAGCTTTGTTCAGGGAGGCGGAGTGGTGCCGACCCCCGCCCCGCGCCGCGACCTCTGTTTAAACTAATAATAACGTGCGATTTAATGAGATGTCTCAGTAAACTGGATCGTGGCCTCCCTGCTTATACTGGCGAGCCGCGCAGACTGTATGGAAGCGTGTGGGCGCCGCGGAGGTTAGGGCGGAGGCCTTCTTGGGCTTAACATTCACTACTCATCGCCACTCAGGATGAAAGAAGACGAGTATAAGTGTATTGATTTTTCCTCATTTTCTAATTGATTGCATCCCGAAGGTGCAGAGAGAGCTGCGCCGCGTTCCTGGCAACACTATAACGCCACGAGGAGAGGAGCAAGCTGGTGAGGAGGAGAGCTGGCTGAAGAAAGAACTGTGTACTACATATGAATATTAGAAAGAACACAAAAACAAATTGAAATGGGAACGGTGGTGTTCTCACTGTTGCAGCCACATTACTTTAGCGTACTGAGGGAAGTGAGGAAGAAATATAAGAGTGAGATTCTGTTTTCTAACATCACAAAAGAAAGTGGTAGGGTTGGAAGGGATGCTGTCCACTTCGGGATCAAGGGATGGAATGGGAAGGAAGGGAAGCGAGAAGGGCAAAACGCGGTTGATTATTCATCATGTGTGCAGATGTCTACCACATGTGAGGGGAGGTAATGGAAGCATAACACGTTAAACCAAGATAATTATGATGATGATGATGATGATGAATAAGAAGAGAGGGGATAAGAAGTGCTGCAGTCTTCACGTACTAAAAATTCATTGCATATCAAACCTCACTTTACCATTGGCAGTGTAGCAAAACATCACACCCTCCCCGCTCTTGTACTTACTCGTAACTGTGAGGGAAGGAAAGAAAAAAAAAAAAAACTTGAGTTAGCCGTGATAAAAAATAAACTGTAATATTGTTTCCTACCAATCTGAGGAACCCAAGAGCGAGCACACCACTACAGCCTTACACACACACACACACACACACACACACACACACTTATGTGCCAAAGATGCAATGCGTATGCCAACTAAACCTATTGAATCACACTGAGAGAAAAAAAAAAAGCATCTTCATTCTGCAAGACTTCTACACACACACACACACACACACAGAGAGAGAGAGAGAGAGAGAGAGAGAGAGAGAGAGAGAGAGAGAGAGAGAGAGAGAGAGTGGGGGGTAGCTAGTTCGTCTGCTCGTGTGTTAGTGTGTTGCTGTGTGTGTCAGCGGACTGGGGAGAGCGGCGGGGATGACTGTCTGTGCTGGATGGGGAGGAGTGGCTCACAGACGCGTCACAGCCATAAGAGTTACGGTGACTTGGTGTGACGGCATCGATGTGACTAAAAGAAGAGAATGTCAGCTTAAAAAGGCCTTGACGGACCCAAAAACGAACGCACCTAATTCAGATAACGGAGAGAGAGAGAGAGAGAGAGAGAGAGAGAGAGAGAGAGAGAGAGAGAGAGAGAGAGAGAGAGAGAGAGAGAGAGAGAGAGAGAGAGAGAGAGAGAGAGAGTCTAGTAACCTGAAAAGATGCGGCTGTGGTCCAAATCGAAGTTTGTTGAATATTTGACTGGAAACGCCAGACAAGTGCTAAAAAAAAAAAAAAAAAAATAACGAAAAAACAAAAAAAACTTGCATAAACCCACTGAAAGTACAAGCTCAAACACACACACACACACACACACAAACACACACACACACACACACTACAAGTGTATCTGTGTCGCCTTAATGATACTCCACATCCAACATTCAGTCTCCCTCCCTCCATTCCCTCCTCCTTCCCTCTCCCCCACGATGACTTTTTCGAGGCACTGAGTTACCACTTTTGTGACCCAAAGACTCGACTCAAAATCCAGGTCCCAGACAAGCCCCCGAGAATGACCTTCTGACCCGGGCCTTCAAAAGCACAAGAGTCATTTGATTCTGGCTCAGCGCTCCCTCCCCTCGCGCTTGTATTGTAATGGTAATGTTATTTGGCTATCAGATCACCTCATTGTACGCGACGGGAAGCCCTACAATGCCTCCCGACGTCTCACCTCAATCCCTCCCGTCTGTCCCTCACCTGGAGTCCCCATGGTCAAGTGAGCCCAGTCAGTCCCTCACCTCACCCCGGCCACCTGAAGGGCTGACTGTTTGGGCACCTGTTTGCTTCCTTCGCCCAAAAGAATAAATGTGTGGAGGATTAGAGAAAAATACATGGGCTGAATACAAAGGATACGAGAGAGAGAGAGAGAGAGAGAGAGAGAGAGAGAGAGAGAGAGAGAGAGAGAGAGAGAGAGAGAGAGAGAGAGAGAGAGAGAGAGAGAGAGAGAGAGAGAGAGAGAGAAACTTACAATAGATACTCACACCTCCAGATGCTCGTCAATAAAGGAGATAAGACAACGCACAGTACATATTGTCAGAGAAGACCATCAGAATACGAACAAAAGAAGAAGAGGAAGAAGAAAAGGAAAAGACGAAGTGTACTAGTTACATAAATAAGGTAGACAAAAAAAAATATATAAAAAAATCAACAAAACTTTAGTACAGTAGACAAGAAAATAAACAATATTAACTACGTGCCCAAATATAAAGCAGAAAAATACAATCAGAAATCTTAAACAAAAAATTGACTGATAAAATAGAAGCTGAAGAAGTAAAATAACTCAGTTCAGTGTAAGAATACATAGGTTGGGTTATTTTTTCCTCCGCCCTCACGACGCCTGGATGTTTACGAGGGCTGGAGTGTCCACGACTAGGAGGAGGAGTGATGAGGATGGAGGATGGAGAAGGAGGAGGAGGAGGAGGAGGAGGAGGAGGAGGAGGAGGAGGAGGAGGAGGAGGAGGAGGAGGAGGAGGAGGAGGTGGAGGATGGGGAGAACGAGGAGGAGGAGGAGGAAGATGGAGGAAGATGGGGAGAACGAGGAGGAGGGAAAAGGGGGAGGAGAAGAATAATGAGAAGAAGGATGAGGATGAGAAGGACGAATAGGAGGAAAGGATCTGTAGTGGGTGAAAAGTGGGAAGAACAAATGATAACAAGGAAGAAGAGGAAAAGAAGGAAGGAGACCAGAAAAGAAGCTGTAGTGAACGAGAAGTGGGAAAAGTAAAGAATAACAAAACAAAACAAAAAATATGTAAACAATACCTGTCTTTGTCTCTTGGCTGGCTGTTTCCTAATCTGCCTCGCCATTCGCCAGGGCTCCATTAACCATTACACTCGTCCCTACACCTCCATTACCCGCAAGGCCGCCCGGACCAGAGCTGCGGGGATGAACTCAGTGCTGGCTATTAGTACGGTCTAGCAAGCCAGCTAAGTGCCGTCATTAGCTAAGCATGCGGGTGATGGTGGTAGTGGTGGTGGTGGTAAGGTAGTAGCGGAGTGTTTAGCCCTAAGACTTATGCATTGTATTCAACTGGGGTCTCTCTCTCTCTCTCTCTCTCTCTCTCTCTCTCTCTCTCTCTCTCTCTCTCTCTCTCTCTCTCTCTCTCTCTCTCTCTCTCTCTCTCTCTCTCTATCTTTCTCTCTCTCTCTCCCAGCACCTGTGTTCCCGAGCCGCTCGCCTAATGCTGGTTATTCAAGGTCTCTAAAAGGTGGCTGAAGAAGTCCGTCCACTCTTGACTACTGAGGTGGAAGGGACGTATATGGCTCTGTATTTATCAGGACCTCCAGACTCGCCAAGCCGAGGCTCAGAATGAGGTAACTGAGGCCTTTAGCTTGGCATATATGGGAACGTCTCACCCTGAGTGGTTTATGGAAATTGAGTACCTGATGATAAGGCCGCGTTAGGAAAAAACTGATAGCAAGAACAACACTGCAGGGCTCTAAATTTTCATGAGGAAATTACATAATGAGATGTTAAACGAGGATGAGTTGCAGGCTTTTTTTCTTCTTCTTCTCTCTACTCTTTGTATCATCCTGATTTGAATGATGAAGTGGAAGAGGGAATTTCCACTTTCCTTGCTGCTAATTGGAATGCTTTATCTGCTGCCTCTTAAGGATCCCCTCGGTTTGTTAAGGAATCTCAAAATGATCTCCTTCATTTCCTCACACATGAAGTTCCCGATGCGGCATAATGGTGGCTGTCAAAGAAGGGCGCAGGGGAGGAGTGGTCTGTATTCCTCCTGTTAATGTTTCAAGGCGAGTGTAGGGACCTTTTTATACCGATGCATCTGTTTGGAGAAGGACGCGGGGTCATTTTCTCCTTGGTCATCTCGAGTGGTGCTTAATGATTCTGTTTGAGGAAGGTGCCGACCATTTTCTGCTACATGAATACCTACTCATGTATCGCCTTGCGCGGCTTCGCGGAGAGCCGCTGCTGTTGATGCGGCTCTTATAAATACGGCGCAGTTAAGTCTAATTCATAATCAATTGTGTATTTTCACTTTAAACATTTCAGCTATACATCATGATAAGTTTTCATCTCTCAGGAAGTGTTAACTTGCAATCAAGAGCAACAGTAAGTGGATCACCTCCCTGTAGCCTGCACGGTGCGCCAGCCTGTGCGGCTTCAGTGTGTGAGCCTCCTCTCGTCATTGGCCTGTACTCGTAGCCTGCACTGTGAACCAGCAGCCTATGCAATTTCATCGTGTGAGCTTCTTATCATTCTGTATACACTTCTGGCTTCAAGATAGTGTGTTTTGTTAGTGGAGGTGTGTTATACAGACACACACACTCTTAACATACGTATACCTTCCGGGTCTTCCGGGACAGCGAGGTAATTGGCATCATTTGGTGTGGCAAAGTCTTGCTGACGTCATGGTCATCCACACGCATTATATTCTTGTCTTATTTTCTCTGGGTAATTTTGCTTTGCGCGTCGACACTGAGATTCCCAGCGCCGCCTCGCCTCCCTCTTGGTGCGCTTCTTGTATTCTCCCGTCGTAATGGTGTGCGGCGCTGGCATACATTTTGCATAATTAGCCTCATATAAGCCAGAAATGCATTTTTCACCCCGTCAGCAGGCTGGCAGCGGCGGCGAGGCGCGAGGCCCACCGCCGCTCGCCGATGAATGGCCGCCATCCATTGCAGCCGCCCGCCTTGCACCTCAATTATCTCTCTCATAATGGCGGCATAAGTGCTCGTCGAAAACCTTCCTCCAAATATTCCCCTTTCTTTTGTTAGTTAGGCGAACGACATTTGACCTCCTGCGATGACCCCTTGGCCTGCAGCTCTTCCCTTCCTTGCCCCAACCAAGCTTTCAACCGTTCCTCCTTTTCCTTGCCTTGCCTTTCTCTTCCAGCACATTCGCGTCACACTGATTCCCTTCTTTGGTATTAAAAGCGAGGGAGAATCTTTTTGCTCCGTGTTGATAAGAAAGATGCGTGGCTCTGGTCGAGAGATTGCATATCAGGTTTTATGTCGCAGACTGAAAGAGACGCACACTTTATGATCGTCCGGATCCATCTCTCCTCGCCACGTCAAGATCATGGGTCAGGGTAGTCTTTTATTTCCTTCCAGTTTTCTTCTTGTTTTCTGGTTTGAAGAAAATATGTAGCTGATGCTGTTTTTTTTTCTTTGTGGACTACGCGTATTGCTTTTTTTTTTTTTTTACTATATTCTGGTATTGTAAACATCTTTTTTTTCCCGTCCTTCAGTCCGTCCTTTCGTTTCTCTCTCTCTCTCTCTCTCTCTCTCTCTCTCTCTCTCTCTCTCTCTCTCTCTCTCTCTCTCTCTCTCTCTCTCTCTCTCTCTCTCTCTCTCTCTCTCTCTCTCTCTCTCTCTCTCTCTCTCTCTCTAAGCTAAAACACACCCTCCCAAAGTTAAACACACCCTCACAAAGTCCCGCCTGATAATGGTGCTGATGACCGCTGGCCTTAATTAAGTTCTTCGGGTTAACCTTGACGTCCAGATTACATGAGCATTAAAGGGACTCGGGACCTGCCCTCCACGCTAACAAATGATGTTCATATCCTCTTTTTCATCACAGTCCCTCTTTGCCCACGAGTCGCAGCGCTCAACGATAAAATGCATCAATAAGTGTGCCATGAAAATAAGATACCACACAGATCCTCTTCTTTTTCCTCCTTTTTTGTTTTGGTGAGATTTTTTTTTTCATTATTTTTGTTTACTGATCCCTTTTATGGTCACAATAACACCACATTCACTCTCCCACATATTGCCACTCTCTACCACCACCACCATCTCTGCTGCCTCGCCTCTCCGTAACTACAGTCTTTAAGCTGCCACCCAAGATGTTCCGGTACCGCTCCTGTCCCCTCCATCCTCCCCGTCCCGTCATCCCTCAGCCCACTAGTTTACCTCCTTCCATCTCTCTCTGAACAACATGCCGTCCTGGCTTGGGTTCAGCGCGTCTCCATTAACCTCGAAAGAGCCCATTTACGTCTTTAACTATTAATCTCTTTCTTCAATCTAATTTACTTAAGTCTCCGTCACTCAGCAAAGTCCATTTATAATATTTTCAGCATTAATTTCCCTCTGACTCACGCCGCGTAAAGGAACCATGAATTATGTCCGCTCCACTGTAACTTCTTTGGAGATGATGGAAAAATATTATACTCAGACTTTCGCCTCTCACTCTCCTGCAGCCTCTCTTCCCCCTTACCCCATGCAAGGTGTCTCCCGGCGCGTCATTAATCACCGCGGACCCGACTCATCAAACGGGCGGGAACCATCATCAGCCGCCGCCACCCCGGGCACTGTCATCAGCCAGGCTCATCTGCAAACAAAACCAGATCGGCCTTCCTCTGCCGTGCCTCTTTCCTAAGCCTGAAACCTTCCTTATACAGGATTATCCCCTCAACTCAGCAACTCAGCCCAGCTTTTCCTCTTCCTCACTAGCTTTATCAACCCGCCTTCATACCAGGTCGCTGTTCTTGATGAGCCGCCTTCACTTCACTCGTCTTCACTTCACTGTGTCGGATAGGTTCTTTTTTTTATAAGTATTCTTAAGCCACGTTTTTCCGTAACCCTACACCACTATGCTTCAATAAATACGTCGAAAGAAGTCACATAATATCACTTAGATGTCAATAACAACTTTGGCAATAAGAACCTGATGCCACCTCAGTCTTAACGCTCCACCACACTCACAGCACTCCACAAAACACGGTGATCACTGAAGAGCAATTGATTCCTAAGGGGGTGAATTGATTCCATGCAAGGTGTGTCCGCAGAGTCTACTTTCTCAGCGCACGGTAACCTACCCACGTGAGGAGTTTGCGGCGCGAGGCAAATACAGAAGCCGAGTCTTGGGATGTCGGCTAATGAACCACGCTCAGGGGAAGGCCTCGCTAAGATGGCAACACCACCACCATCACCACCACCACCGCCACCACCACTTGGAGAAGACGCTAGTAGCAACAGCAAAACTACCCGTAGAGAGAGAGAGAGAGAGAGAGAGAGAGAGAGAGAGAGAGAGAGAGAGAGAATGTGCAGATGAACATGGAGAAGGGAGGAAAATTAAATGAAGGCGACTCCACGACTCTACTACTACTACTACTACTACTACGACGACGACGAGGAGGAGGAGGAGGAGGAGGAGGAGGAGGAGGAGGAGGAGGAGGAGGAGGAGGAGGAGGAGGAGGAGGAAGAGGGGGAGGAGGAGGAGGAGGAGCAGGAAGAGGAGGAGGAGGAGGAGGAGGATACTGGTATGTTTATTGGCCTTATAGATTTTGCATTATATACAAAACCGTTCATTGTAATAAGGTGAGGTCCAATAAGTCGAGGCATTAGTTAGCTCCAGAACAGTCCTCGTAGAATGTATACCAAGAGACTGTTAAGCCACTCACTACATGTATGTACCATAGGTTTAACAGTATACGAGTATAAAATGTTTTCACTTATAGGCAAGGCAAGATATGCACGTATACCGCACACACACACACACACACACACACACACACACACACACACACACACACACACACACACACACACACACACACACACACACACACAAAATACGTGCAGTCGTATGCATATAATATACTTGTATACATTCATACGCATATACATCCATATATACATCCATACATCATTTGTATATATATAATAAACATACAAAAGCGTACGTAATATATAATATTAATAAATACTTAGAATTATCTTTAAAAAAATATATACACCTACAAACAATCATACATACTATATAAACAAACATATATCTGGATAATATACATAAAGACATACATGGTGCAGTATTTTAAGGGGAAAATATTTAGATATGTAAATTTTACGATAGGGAAATATTCATTAACATAAGAAAAATATGATTAGGGAAAAAAAGCTTGAAATTTAAGTATTTGGTTTAAAATTATACCCATGGAACAGGAGGAGGAGGAGGCTTCAGTTACAAATGAGCTGCACTACTTGGCTATGGGAGCGGGTCAGCAGGTGTGGTTCTCGCCTGGCCAGTGTGAGGGGAGGAAAGACAGAGAAGGTCGTGGCCTGTATCTTCACGCTTGGTTGATCTCCCAGTGGCTCCTAGCTTATAGATAGGTGGAGGAGGAGGAGGAGGAGGAGGAGGAGGAGGAGGAGGAGTGGTGGTGCTGGCGGGTAGTTGGAGTATATGGTGAGATGGTGACGCTAATTAGTTGATGGCTCGCAGATTGATAGCCGTGCAACTCTGCTTGACTGCTTGCCACCTGCTTTCTTGTCCGCAACGAGGAAAACGAGGAGGAGGAGGAGGAGGAGGAGGAGGAGGAGGAGGAGGAGGAGGAGGAGGAAGGGTTTGATCGTAATCATGTGTACTTGATATACTTACTTGAACCTTACTTCTTGTCAGTTAAGTTATCAAAGTTTCAACACACACACACACACACACACACACACAGTCTCTCTCTCTCTCTCTCTCTCTCTCTCTCTCTCTCTCTCTCTCTCTCTCTCTCTCTCTCTCTCTCGTCTAGCTGCCATTAGTAAAGTTAGTAAAGAAAAAGCGTGTAATTTTATATAATCTTCAGGGGCCACACACAGTAAAATTGAGCTCGAGGCTTGGCCAGCTGCCCCTGATAAAATCCTTCACCTCTGGCCTCTGATCTGGCCTGGCAGTTCCTCGCCTAAACGTTTGACTCTTTAAGGAAGGCTTGTAATTGAGGAAGATTTAGCTCCGTGCGACTACGTAATCATCTACGTCTTCATCTACTTTGCCATACTTCGGCGGTCAACTTATTACTATTCTCGGGAAAAGAACAGCCACTCACAGACAAATAATTGAGGATACAGATACACTTATTGGTTTGACAGATCGTGTGTACTTAATCCCAAGAACACATGAGCTCTCCATTTTTTTCTTTCTCCTTCCCTCGGAAACATAACCCACAGGCTGGCGGTCCGTGAGTAGCTTACCATTATGGGCTTGAAATTTGGCGGGGGCTTAAGCTCGTATATGGAGGTGATGGCTTAAGATACATCAATGAAGACTCGTCCCCCTCCCCTCCTCATAGGTGCGGAGGTCTTGTGGGAGGAAAATAGTAGAACACATTGCATATTTATCAGCGAATCATTATTGCTCAGTACTAAATCATCCTTCGATCAGGCAGTCCATCTATTCCTCCCGGACGAAGCGAGTCTATTTTAGCGGCATTCCGTGTCGGGTTCCGCGACGGTCCAAATACGCTGTACCTTAAAACAAACAATAATTAATCACCCTCCCATCTCTTTGACTGCCTCCCATCTTCCTTCCTTCCCTTCTTGCCTCCATCCTTTCCTCCCATTCCTCTTCGCCCTTTCTTGGCACCATTTTCCCTCCCTTCACTTCCTGGTTAATGGGGAGACTATTTCATCGCGGGGAACACCAGAACCTTATATCATCGCTACCAATTCTACGCATTCTGGCCGCTATGTGTAAATCACCCTCACGAAAATGGGTCTGTCTGGCGGCCGGAGGAGGCATTAGTGATCGTCAATGAGTATGTATATGACCCTTTTATCGCCAGGTGGGAGAGGCGTCGCCCTACTGTAGAAATTACCTCGGTGTTTCTGGCGGGTTGTTGTTCCTCCCACCGACGTGTTCTCTCCGCCATCAGCTTCCTCTTTTCCTCCCTTAGGTCTTTTAATACTCCCTCCTCCTTTCCCTCTAGGACTTCCTCCCTCCCTGATATCTCTCCTCTTCTCTTCACTCCCTCCCTCCATCCCTTGCATCCTGTTAAGAGACGAATGAGAAACTGAATTGGGTGGTATTGTTTGGAGTGACCCTTGCCTAGGGGGCTGGCGAAGTGTTAGCGATGATGGTGGTGGTGATGGTGGTGGTGGTGGTGGGCGGTGGTGGTTATTCTGTAATTAATCATCTGAATATATTTTGAGCAGTTATTCTCAATTGTTTCAGTTAATGAGGAAATGAACGAGCGTTGAGTCTGCAGAAGTGGCAGACGCTATGCTGTCTCTGATGCTGTGACTACTACAACCACTACTACGGCACTACACCTGTTGCTACTCTAAAAAGCACCTTCATAAAATACAAATGCATTAAAAGACACACAAACGTGCAACAACAATTTTTTTTGTTGAAATACCTGTAGTAATTCCAAACAAGCTCTTCAGATCAGCGGAAACTCCACAAAGCATAATATTAACTTTGAATCAGGTTTAAAAATTTATGCAGACGAGAAGTTTGAAATCAATAATCATCTGTAGCTATTCCACGATTAATGAAAACTACGTCCTTGATCCCTCACAGGAGAGAGAGAGAGAGAGAGAGAGAGAGAGAGAGAGAGAGAGAGAGAGAGAGAGAGAGAGAGAGAGAGAGAGAGAGAGAGAGAGAGAGAGAGAGAGAGAGAGAGAATTCTTAATACAAAACTGTAAGGCAAACTCTGAGTACAAAATTGAATAAAATCGGCACGCGGCAAACAAGGGATGGAAGGAGCCACGCCCCGCACACCCGAACACCCGCCTCCTCCTGAAGGTGCCGAGAGCCTCCCCTTCTTTTTTTTCTTCTCTTCTTCTTAATAGCTAATTTATACATAAGGAGAGTTAGTTACCCACCGAGCGGGATGACAGCATGATCGTATGTGTGAGTGTGTGTAAATATGTAGAGAGAGAGAGAGAGAGAGAGAGAGAGAGAGAGAGAGAGAGAGAGAGAGAGAGAGAGAGAGAGAGAGAGAGAGAGAGAGAGAGAGAGAGAGGATGAGGGCATGGTGGTTTAAATTACACATTGGTCAGGGCCAGAAATAGGGTCTGAAGGGAATATACGAGAATGGTCCAATCAATCCGGCCTCCGCCCTCCCACTAAGACTCCTCAGTGCCCAGCGTGATTCAAGCACCTCAAACTAGATTACTTCACCTGCCTCACCTGTGTCCCCCCCTCATCTACCCCGTCTCCTCCTCCTACACTCCGTCCCTCCCCTCCTCCTCCTACACTCCGTCCCCCCTTCCTCCTCCTCCTCCCTTGGCTGCTGCTGGTCAGTGGTTGTCTCTCAAATTTCATTCAGTGACATAAACAGCTGCACTGGACACGATGAATAGTACTACATGGGTTGCTTTTATTATTATTATTATTATTATTATTATTATTATTATTATTATTATTATTATTATTATTATTATTATTATTATTATTATCATTGCTTCTACTACTACTACTACTACTACTGCTACTACTACTACTACTACTGCTACTACTACTACTACTACTGCTACTACTACTACTACTACTACTACTACTACTGCTACTACCGCTACTACTACTACTACTACTGCTGTTGCTATTACCCTAACAGCAATATATCCTTTTCATTCCCATAAACTATCCAAGCTAATAATTTACAAGAACACAATTTTTCCATTATCTATCTAATTAAGGATACCTTTTCCATCTGAACTCTGAAGCGTTGGTCTTGCCCGCCCCTTCTCAGCCACAGTAAAGCGAATGAATATGCTACACAATGCCACAGTGTATTTCCCTTCCCGCCTGGTGCTCTGGTGGCTAAAAGGTTGTAATGCTATAATGGAATTGGAGATGCCTCACCTGTCTCGGCGGGGAAGCAAAAGAGATGGATCCAAAGACGCGTAGGTAACACTTTTTGTTCCTCTGTTTACACTCGGCGAGGGGATTGTAATGTTACCGCCGTGTGTGCAATATTTCCTTTCCACCGAGAACTACAGACGATGTGAGAGGATGAGGAGGAGGAGAGGAAAGAAGAGGAGGAGGAGGAGGAGAAGGAGGAGGAGGAGGAGGAGGAGGAGGAGGAGGAGGAGGTGGAGGAGGTGGAGGAGGAGGAGGTAGAGGAGGGGAAGGAAGAGGAGGAGAAGGAAATACTACTCACATCTCGTTTCTTCGCTATAATGGTACCTTGAGATCTTCCCGCTTGGGTGGTCTGTCTCTCCTCCTCCTCCTCCTCCTCCTACTCCTCACCCCGCTACCTCGCCACTGAGCACACTGGTACCTACTGCAATCTCGAATCTCGACTCACCTGAAAGTTTGATTACATTCACTGTCTTCGACCCCCGCGAGTTCTTTCAATAGCACTATGATTCTCTCTCTCTCTCTCTCTCTCTCTCTCTCTCTCTCTCTCTCTCTCATCTCTCTCTCTCTCTCTCTCTCTCTCTCTCTACCAGTCAGTCTCTCTCCTTCCTCCTCTTTCCTTGTCTCTCTCATTCATTCCCTTCTTTCCTTCACCCCCTCCTTTCACTCAGACTCCTCCGTCAGACTCGTCTCTCCTGCGGCATGACCCATTTCCCAGTATACTCGTACACCATATCTGCCACCGCCACACCCACACCACCACACCACGGCCAACACCACCACCGCTCCCACTAAGACCCACTAATGCCACTGTACTTGTTGCTGGTTTAAAACTACCACAGCTGCTACTGTAATCACAACTACAACCATCTAGTCCACTACCTTTATCACTGTCTAGTACTATAACCACTGCTATCTACCATCGTCACTTACCATACTAAAACTATGCCTTTTATTCCACAGCCACCATCACCACCAATATTACTCATCACCTCCGTTGCTAACACCACTTTCTCTTCCACTACCACTTCTACCACCACCACTACCACCTCCCTTTCCACTTCCTTCTCCATTCCATTAGCAACATCAACACACACACACACACACACACACACACACACACACACACACACACACACACACACACCTCATCATTTGCCTTTACTCCCCTCCATCCCCCAACTCCTCCACTTCCAACCTTCCTTCCACACGCACGCAGTTTGTACATATCTCTATTTTTTTCCCTCCCCCATCTAAATGGTTTATTCTCTCGGTCTCTAGAATATCGAACAAATTTACGCAGGGTGAAGCAATTCGTACAAGGATATGCCAGAATTATGCACACTCGCATGGATTAAAAGAGAATATGATCTTTTTATAAAACTTTTAGGCTGCGGGGGCTGGAGATCAGGTGAAATATGTACACGTCTATTGGCCGAGTGTACGAGATGGTATATACGTTAGCGGAACAGAATGGCTAAATCCTTGTCAAATTATGTCTTTATCGTCATATCCCCCGACAATGCCTTTCCAAGAGGTAATGGTTTTTAAGTAAGATCTCGTGAAAAATAATAATATAAGTGTGTACGTCTTCTTTCTTTTCCGCGAGGTGAAATGATGCCAAGCAACCATCGCCTCGTGCGTCCCCGTGCTGCGGATCCAACGGGAATAATCCTTTGAGCTTAACTATGTAGCGACTGGTTCGCGGGATTTTGTGGCTGAAGCTATACCCTCCGCACGCTCGCTACCCTCCGCACGCTCGCACGCGTGCGCGCGCGCACACACACACACACACACACACACACACACACACACACACACACACACACACACACACACACACACACCTGTGCCCGTATTCACGAAGCGGTTCTAGAGAATCTTGCTATGAAATACGTCATAGGGAGGAAAAATGGCACATTTTGATCATAAACTGTGCTCATCTGTCATAAATCCGTGCGGTTGCTGACAGAGGCTCCCACTGGGCGGATGGTAGGAAGATGTGTGAATGGGTGGTTGGGTGAATCGTTGTGTGGAGGGAAAGGTGGATGAGTGAGTGAATTGGACGATATTAAGATGGGTTATAGATGGGTGAGTCGGTGGATCATTGAGTGGCTGGGTGAGTGGAGGGTGAGGGTGATAGGATGTGTGGATGATGAGTAGATGATTGGTTTGGTGTAGGTGAGTAGATGTTTGGATGGATGGGTGGGTGATTGGGTGGATGAGTGTGAATGAGTGAGTAGGTTGGTTGAGGATCAGTAGACAATGGATGGATGGGTGGATTGATTAGTGGGTGGTTGTGGCTGCGAATGGATAGGTCATTGTGCAGTGGATGGTAGGGTGGATAGGTTGGTAGGTGGGTAGTTTGGTGAGTGTGGGTGGGATGATGGATAGTTGAGTGTGGGTGGGTGGGTTAGTGGGTAGGAGAGAGGGGTGTGGTTGTGTAGGTGGTTGGATGGATGGGATAATGAATGTGGGTGGGTGGCTGAGTGTGATTCGGTGGATAGATGGACGGAGTTATGGCTGTTGATGGGTGGATGTGAGTGCTTGGATGGGATTGAGTGGATGGGTGGATGTGGTTGAGTAAATAGTGGATGGGTTGGCAAACGTTATACTGGTGTGTGTAATTCAAACGTCTGAGTCTAGAGACATTTTGGGGACCAAAATGGTTTGGTTACCAAGTGTTTCGAGTACCAAACGTCCTGAGGCCTATATGCACTCAGGGCGATGTGTCTTGAGGATCTTCTGAGGCCTATATGACCTAAGTACCATTTGCCTCAGCACCAAGGGACTGTAAACCATATTCAGTTAAAACTACCCGTGTTAAACAGACAATGATATTATTACTAATATTATCATTGTCACTAATTATCATTAGATATTATAGTTATTATTTGCATTTTCCCTTTATTCTGCATGTTATTTTTCCTTAGTATCCTAAAATGATTGTTCCCTTCACTTTCAATCATCGCCACCACCACCACCACCACTACCACCACCGTCTCCACCAATAGGTCTTCCTCTCCTTTCCTGAAGGTGGTGCTCCTCTGCCTCGCCTCCGCCTTTTGCTCCTCAATGGCCGTAAATCAACCGCCTCACTCATCTCCGTCTTACTTGTTTCCTGACCTGCTTTCTCTCTCTCTCTCTCTCTCTCTCTCTCTCTCTCTCTCTCTCCTCTCTCTCTCTCTCTCTCTCTCTCTCTCACCTTCCTATTTCTCTTGGTCATGTTTTTCTTGCGAGTGACGCCTTCCCCTTAAAGGCGCTGCCCACCATCAGTATATCCCGCCACGTTGTTGGAAATAAAAACTTTCCGCCAAATGACATGGAGGGTCGCCATGCCATAATCCGCCTGATGGAGATTAGTGATGCAAAAATGGTTTCCCCGCGTGTCTTTTTGAGCATTATTCTTGGTAGTAAGAGTGAGCGAAGATCCAATCTATATATCTTCTTCATTAAATTTTGGAGCCAGTCATAAATCCTTTTTCTGAGACGCCGAAAGTTGCCTGCAGGAGAGCGCCAGGTGATGGAGACCCGCCGGCGGGGTCAGGGGTCTGGGCGGCGCCACATTGCTGACGCCGCTGACCTCTGATCTGGGAGGCGAAACTTGCTTTTTATTTATTTATTTATCCTTTTTACCACCCGGGGTCCTTTTTTCATCGTCCAGCCCCTCCCTCTCTCTCTCCTGGGATCTCCTCGTCTTGGCGGGGCCGTATCTCTGCTGACCTTGCTCAAAGCCCCACCGCACGTCACTTTATGATTCATGCATTAGTCGCTCATTGTGTCGAGATGGCGAGGGTCAAGGCGGCCAGGCGGGGCGAGGCGTCCGGGCACGGCTTAGCGAGGGTGTGAGGACGCAATTCGCCGCTGTGTCACTATCAGGGCTCAAGGTTTGCTCAACGTCCCGGACACGAGGATACTCGGCCAAGGCTTGCCCCGAGCCATCACGGGAGAGTCCATGGGCACAGAAGC
>NC_087155.1:21652555-21665055 GCF_035594125.1 Scylla paramamosain | reverse complement strand
GGGGGGAGAAAGAACGAGAGCCTCTGTGGGATCATTAGTTCATTTAGCGCTGGAGGAAGTCTGGGGGCCGATAACTCAGGCCGGTGGAGGGAGGGAGCACCACCCTGGCGTTCTTGTCCTATGTAAGCGCCAGCGGAAAATTGTGCTTTACGTTTAGACAGATGACCTCAAATTGCCTCTTCATTAGTAATCTCGGTTATTGATCCACGGCGTCCCACGTAACCCTCCGCCTCCTTCGTGTGCATTAGCGGCCCACGGAATGTTTGCCGCGTGAATTATTGAGAGGATCTGTATGCTGGCAGGCGGAGGAAAGGGGAGAGGAGATGAGGGAGGGGGTCGGCAAAGGAGGGAGGGCTGGAGAGGGAGAGAATAGGGTGAGTGGTGATGGCAGGCACTTGGGGGTGACGGCAGGCATTGGGTGGGTGACGGTAGAAATTGGGGGATGCCGTAAGGCAGGGTGGGGGTGACGGTAGGTGGAGGTGACGGCTGACAGGTGAGGGTGACACGAGGCAGTGTTGAGCAGGTAAGACTGTGACGGAAGAAGGAAAACAAGAAAAAGAAGAAAACAAGAAGAAAAAGAAGAAATAAAATAATGATGAAACTCAAAGAAGCCGCGGAAAGCTTTAAAATGCTTGCCATGAAAGAAAATGATGTGATGGTAAACTAAGACAAATGTGCATATAATGAAAGTGTGCTCGGGAGTGTTTGAACGATGAGGGGGAGGTGCAGTGGTGTTAAAGTAAGGAAGAGAGAGACGTGGAAGAGACGGTGGAAGAGGAAAGGAGGAAAGGAGACGAGAAAGAGTAAGAGGAGGAAGAGAAGTTGGGGTTGATGGGTGAAGGTCAGAGAAATGTGGTGGGGAGAGACAGGGCGAGGAGGAGAAAAAGGGTGGCACTCCCTGTACACACAGCAGGAATTTGTCAAGATGATCGCCTCCTTATCGTGGACGGCGCCGCTATCTTGTCGCGGCGGTGCCAGTGTGATAGAGAGAGACATTGATGGTTTACTCCAGTCGCCGCGAGTCGGCCTCGGGGACAGATAGTACCCGACCCCTCGCCTAATAAAAGGGACACCAGGCTAATATCCCAGGAATTTATGAAACCTCGAAAAGACAACAGGGACGGTTGGGAGGCAGAAATGCCGAATGCGAATGAGAATGGATGGATAGATGACGGAGATATAACGATACAATGACAATAAATTACAATAATAACGCTCTTTTTTACACATAACGAGCTTTTGTCTTTCCTCCTTGCGTTGGTCTGCCATGACACACTGCGGGGCCACTCGGAGGCAGGCGAAGGTCACAAGAAGGCAAGGAAGTCTTTACCTGTGCCTTGCCTTCCCCTCCTGTTACCTAATCTGTCCTGTTCTGCCTTGCCTTTAAGTGTCCTGCTTTTCCGTGCCCTGCCCTGCCTTATACTTTCCGTCCTTGCCCTGCCCTGTCTCTCGTGGTCGTGCCCTCACTCCCCGCCGCCGCCTGGACACGACACAGCTCACCACCACGATAAATAAACCGTCCAGTCTCGCCATGAGCGTCCGCCTCACTGCTTGCTCGATTAGGCAGCTTAATGAGGGACTGACTGGCTGCCATCGACCGCTTCACTGAACAAAGATAACCTGATGCTGGCGCGCTTCCGCCGCCTCCGCCTACTTCTCCTTCTCCTCCTTCTCCTCCTCCTCCTCCTCCTACTTCTCCTTCTTCTCCTCCTCCTCCTCCTCCTCCTCCTCCTCCTTCTCCTCCTTCTCCTCCTCCTTCTCGTCTTTCTTTCATTATTTTCTTCTCATGTCTCACTGCTTCTGCTTCCCTGATTATTTTCTTTCCTTGATGCATCTTCTCTCAATTACCTACTCGTTTTTGCTTTCTCCCACTACTGCTCCTCCTTCTCTCCTCCTCCTCCTTCCTTCCTCTTTTCTCTTCTCTCCTCCTGCTGCTGCCCCTCCTCCTCCAGCTGCTGCTCCCCTGTGCCATGCCCAGTAGCCTGTACTTTGGAGGACTCGCGTGACGGCAGCGCAAATAACTCAGGCCGGCAATTTTGGAGGTACTTCTTAGGAGCCGAGCGTGGCGCCTTCCACTGAGCCATAGGAACGGTCATTAGGAATCCATCCATTGCCTGACGCGGTTGATTGTAATGTTCCCTAAGTATAATTGGCCCGTTTTGACGAAGCTATTTGTTTTTATCAGGCATTTATCCACAATTTGGCCGGAGATGAACGGGTTGGTAATGGACAGATCAAATAGTTCAAATGAGGTTTTAAGTCGGGGTATCATGGGAGCTTTACCTCCGCATCCTTCAGCCGGGCCAGTCATAAGAATGCTGCGCACATCATAACAGCCTGAGGAACACTCGGACAGAAGGGCTAACTGCAGCATCCATGACGATAATTGAGGCTTGAGAAATCGCTCGGGTTGAGATACAAGGACGGATAACACACAGACGTTCTCTATTTCTTTCTTTCTCTCTCTCTCTTTCTTTTTTTTTTTATGGTAGACCACAGCCTCTCTCTCTCTCTCTCTCTCTCTCTCTCTCGACGGGCAGGTGGAAGATGCGTGGATGGCTAGATGGTTGGATGAGTGGATGAGAGACTAGGTGAATGGGTGGTTGGGTGGATGCGAGGCTCGATGGATGAGTGGCTGGATGAATGGGTGGGTAAGAAGTTATGTGGATGGGTAGATGGATGATGGATGATAAAATGGATGAGTGGATGGCTTAATGACTAAGTAAGATGTTGGTTGAGTGGATGAATGGATGGTCAGGCAGGTGGATGGGTGAGTGGATGAATGGATGATGATAATACAAGTTTGCCGTGCTTATTAACAAAGATGAAATAATTATGACAGCTTGTGAGTACAGAGCATCAACATTTTCTTAAATACACAAGTAGTCGTGGAGAAAATTACGAAAGAACAAAAGCTTATGGCAGATCACAAAGGATATTCTATAGCTTCGAAGCACACACACACACACACACACACACACAAATAAACCACTATCACCACCACCACTACCACCACCATGACCAATACCACTACCACCACCACCACCACCACGACCAATACCACCACCACCACCACCTCGACCAATACCACCACCACCACCACCACCACCACCACCACCACCGCCACCATCACCTCGACCAATACCACCACCACCACCACCACCACCACCAAGACCAATACCACCACCACCAGCACCACCTCGACCAATGCCACCACCACCACTACTACCACCACCACCGCCACCACGACCAATACCACCACCACCACCACGACCAATACTACCACCACCACCACCACTACCTTGACCAATACCATCACCACCACCACCACCTCGACCACCACCACCACGACCAATACTACCACCACCACCACCACTACCTTGACCAATACCATCACCACCACCACCACTACCACCACCACTACCACCAATACCAGCACCACCACCACCACCACTACCTCGACCAATACCACTACCACCACCACTACCACCACCACCACCAATACCACCATCACCACCACTACCTTTAGGATTAATGTTAAGTTTCTCCCCACCCCCTATGTACATTTTCAGTTTGTTAACTGCCTAAATAATAAACCGTTTATTATTATTATTATTATTTTATTATTACACACAATCACTCAAGTCCCATCGCGAGCACGCTAAGTAAAGCATAAAAAAAAGAAAGAATGTAAAATAAAATATGAAAAGCTGGAGTCTAAAGAAGAAGAAAAGAAAGACCAAATTTACGCGTATCATGAACAAAAATAAAATAAAACTCGTCTTACTCCTCTTCAGAAAAACGAACATTAAAAACATCACAAAATTTTATGTACAACTAAGATCCCGAACCAATATATTTCCAAAGCAGATGGACATAATAAGAGCAAGATTAGGGAGAGAAATAAGACAGACGTGTATAAGAAAGTGTTGGTGTCGGGCCGGAGAGATGGGTGAGGGTGACCAGAAGGGCGCATAGAGAGGGCGAGATAAGGAGAGCTTAGCGAGAAGAGATGCGAGACATATACGAGACAACAGAGAATTTTAATGAAGAGAAGAGGGCGAGGCTGCGTAGAGAGAGAGAGAGAGAGAGAGAGAGAGAGAGAGAGAGAGAGAGAGAGAGAGAGAGAGAGAGAGAGAGAGAGAGAGAGAGACCGAAGGGAATAATATTGCTAACATGGTGATAATTAATTTTACTGAAAGGTAGAGACTAGACTGTTATGACCACACGAGAAGAAAATATTACGTATAATCAAACGAGTGTTCAGGCAATCGTTACTAAAGAAATGTACATAAAGAAAAAAAATAACGTTGAGAATATCAAAAGAACAAAGTTTTACGGAGCCAAAAATGAAGATAACTTATGTAATGATATTCATGTAAAATAAACTAGAATATGGAGCTGAAAACTCTCTCTCTCTCTCTCTCTCTCTCTCTCTCTCTCTCTCTCTCTCTCTCTCTCTCTCTCTCTCTCTCTCTCTCTCTCTCCCTCCTTATACTACCCTGCATCTCATACCTTAGATAAAACTATGTACCTTATTACAAATAGTTTCGATAGAACCAACAGGTAAGCTGCTGTTTGCCCATCCTCTCTCTCTCTCTCTCTCTCTCTCTCTCTCTCTCTCTCTCTCTGGTAATCCGTCAGGAGATAATCAGCGGCTTGCGGGACAAAGGATGACACGCTGCATTGTGCTGTCCGCGGCGGTGCGCTCCCGGGGCGTGGCCAGCTGTCCCAACACTCACTCTCACACACACGGTAAACGCAAACAAAAAGGCAGATAATCCATAGCCCACGACTTTCGGGGAATTGTCACACGTTTCTATTAATATTTTTAGGAAAGGGACACGAACATGCTAGTGCGCGCGCACACACACACACACACACACACACACACACACACACACACACACACACACACATACAACGGGATAGTAACTTAACTACGTATCTTATCCTTTATCGTTTTATTTCTATTCATTTATTTTATAGATCACAGGGAGACTGTCCAAGGTAAAAACAAAAAACTCTACATACATACGTGCCCCTCATGTATTTGCTCTTACAACCTACACGCACGTACACCACAACCGCCACGACTTCATTTGCAGTAACTTGTTGAGGGCGTAATTCTATACAAGAGTCTTGCGGCGTTCAACAAAAAGGGAAGGTTGTTTTGAAGGTCACGGGAACGCTGTCGATCGCCCACATGCAAGGAGGAGGAAGAGGAAAAAAAGGAGGAGGAAGAAGAGGGGGAATAGGGGAATGTGGGGAACGAGGAGATGGAGGAGGATGAGGATGTGATAGAAGAATGATAAGGAGGAGGAGGATGAAGAGGAGGGTGAGGAGGATAACAACAGAAAAGATAGAGAGAAGAGGGAGAAGAGAGCGATAAAAAAAAAACGAAAAATGAAGACGAGTGGGAGAAAAAGGAAAATTAGGAGGTGGAGGAGGAGGAGAGAAAAAGCAAGCAAAACAAAAGATAAAAAAAGAAGAAGAGGAGAAAGAAAAGAAAGAAGAGGAGAGCAAGAAAAGGAGGAAGAGGAGAGAGAGGAGACAGGTGGAGCGGGCGTGACAGGTGAGTGTGGGGGACGGGCGGCCAGCAGGTGGTTCCTTGCCCTCATCTCATCCCTGCCACGCTCCCTCCCACCTCTGCTTCCTCCTGCCACTCACACCTCTGCACTGCGCTCCTGCTGCCTCCCCTATGATAGCGAGGAGGAGGAGGAGGAGGAGGAGGAGGAGGAGGAGGAGGAGGAGGAGGAGGAGGAGGAGGAGGAGGAGGAGGAGGAAGGAGGAGGAGGAGGAGTAAGAGGCTAAAATCCCTTGAAGAGATGACGAGCAGAACTGCATTGAAAATCATAAAATATAATAAAAAAAATATCACCACCACCAGTACCACCACCACCACCCCCGCCACCACCACTGCTGCCACTGTAAAGAGTAAAGAGTACTGCCCTTTGGACGTGAAAGGGTGGAGGTTTTCAGTCCGTAAATGGTCAAAATAACCACCAGACGGATAAGGCACTGTCGAGCAGCGGCTTTTTTTTCTCCATTCCCTGTGTGTCATAACGCTTCGTCACGCAGTGTCGGAGGCTTTCGCTCACCGTGGACGCGTCACTCAGGGAGGCAGGTGGTGGTGGTGGTGGTGGTGGTGGTGGTGGTGTATGTTTGCTCTTAAGCGGTTTATCATTTGTGTTTTGTTTCGTTTTGTGTTGGTTTCAAGCCTAAAAGTGTAAGTGTATGTGTGTGTGTGTGTGTGTGTGTGTGTGTGTGTGTGTGTGTGTGTGTGCGCGCCTACGTCCGTGCGTGTGCGTGCGTGCCTCGCCTCACATCACACACGTAATTACTTTGCCTTCACCTAAACACAGCCTGACAAGAAGATAAAAAAAAAAGGAAAATGGAGGAAAAAAAAAAAACATTCGGAAATTAATCTTACACAGATCGCTGCACGTTAAGAAACGAAAAAAAAAAAAAATGAAAGACTCGTATGATCAGGTGACGGAAGAAGGAAGGGCCAGGTGGAGGAAGGAAGAGGGCAAGAGGGTGTGTAGGGCAAGACCTGCGAGTAGGCAAAAAGGCAAAGGTTGTTGGGAGAGGGAGAGAGAGGGAAGGTGAAGAAGGTTAATGAGGCAAGGGAAGTGAAGGAGTGAGTGAGAGACTGAGTGAGTAGATCGCGTCGCATATATTTTTTTTTCATACAAGTGGAAGCTGCTCGAGGCTCCACAGGGAAAAAAAAAAGACAACACAGAACCATTAAAGAGATTGGAACACGGGACTGAGGTGAAGCACAGAGGTTCTTACTGTTACTGGCCCGCGGGTGACGAGAGAGAGAGAGAGAGAGAGAGAGAGAGAGAGAGAGAGAGAGAGAGAGAGAGAGAGAGAGAGAGAGAGAGAGAGAGAGAGAGAGAGAGAGAGAGAGAGAGAGAGAGAGAGAGAAACGAACTTTCTTCACTAATAACGGCCATTAAGTGACTGGCTGCAGATTCTAGAAAGAGGAAACATGTCTGAAGAAGAGAGGGGAAGAAAAGTATATAGTATGTTTATAAAAGAAAAAAACTTTTACACTACAAGAAAAAAATAAACCGCTAATATCCTTCCATCCACAGTATAAAGTATTAATTCATCTCGTAACTGGTGGAGTGAATTGATAATCTTCACCTCTCCATGAGCTAAGAAAAAAAAAAAATGAGACGGTGATTCGCGAGCCATTAAGCCGCACCGTGTTGCTTGTAATCGCTCCTAAACAATTGTTCATCTGACGCGGGCTGGGCGGCACATGGACGGGGCCAGGCGCACATCACTTATCACATTAGACACACTGCGGCGGGAACCTACTGGCACTGTCCCAAGGATTTTTCTGATGAGAGGTTAGAAACAGACTTAACTTGTATAGGAAGAGAAAAACTATATAATGGTGATTACAGGTTCTTGGTTCTGAGCGTCTCGTCTTATGAACAAGTATGAAGATAATGCTAAAGTTTTCCATAGTCATTGGGGAAAGTTAATAACGTACGTGTGTGTGTGTGTGTGTGTGTGTGTGTGTGTGTGTGTGTGTGTGTGTGTGTGTGTGTGTGTGTGTGTGTGTGTGTGTGTGTGTAATTACGGAGGAAGAGAGAGAGAGAGAGAGAGAGAGAGAGAGAGAGAGAGAGAGAGAGAGAGAGAGAGAGAGAGAGAGAGAGAGAGAGAGAGAGAGAGAGAGAGAGAGGATGATTAGAGGTATCTCCCCCACATTAAGGTAATGGCCGGGAAAGCTACCAGAAGTTTGCTCAGGCCGCAGTCTGTCGCTACCTAAGCGGTGGTCACGCTGCAAAATAACAGAGCGGCCAGAGTCAAGGTGGCCGGGGGCGCCGCGAGCACAGAAGGGAGGGGCGGCTGGCATACACACACACACACCAGGCAATAGTCCCATCACGACGTGCCTTGAATATTTATAACATCCGTCTCTCGTGCGTCTTCCGAGGGCGGGACCTCCTCGTGGGCGTTGCTCTGCCCTCCGCCCTGCCCGCCCGCTGCCCTCACGCCCGCATGGACCTGTTTGGCGGTGCGCGTTCATCGCCACAAGAGGCCTTACTTCGCCGCCTTCGAGTGTGTGGGTATCTAAATGCGTCTATGCATATGCGTGTGACGATTTGTAAACGCATCACCCCGGCGGCCCGCGCATCCGTCTGAGTCAGCCCTTCGTCAGGTAGTGGCGTGGTGGCCTTTGGTGGCCAGTGCTCCCTTCTCACAATATTTCGTCCATTTTTGGCAAGCTTCGGACTTGAGGCGGTCTCTGACAAACAACTTTGTCGAGAAGGTGAGGAGGAGAGGAAGGGGGGAAGAGGAAGGGGAAGGGAGGGGAAGGGAAGAACAAAAAATATTTATTATTACGAACATCAGAAATTGTTTTGTCCCTGAGTAAAATATGGAGACTCGGTGACAGGTCCTGATATGATACGAGAAGGGGACTTGACGCGGCGATAAATCATGCCCTTGTGCACACCTAAACAGACACCAAAATAATTCACTCGCGACGCAAATCTGAAAAAAACGGTATTACCTGCGTCCTTAGCTCCCGCCCTCCTCTGTCTTGAAATATCACCTTCACGACTAACACCTCACTGCCGAGCACGTCGTAAGGATGACGGGTGTGGGTGGGAGCAACTCTGTTCGTACGGACACGAACCAAAGCGTTGTTTGACACCGATATAAAAGTTTATCGTAAAAACAAATGCCTCGAGCCACTCGTATTGTATCGCTGCAACGTGGCTACGAGTAATGTCTGCCGCGTGTAACAGATAAGGGCGCCGTGCTTCCACTGATAACTAACCGCTGCACACGTCAAAAACAGGTATTTCCGGTCGAGTACAAAGCGACACCTTCTTCCTCCTCGTTCCCCTCCCCGCCCCCCCCTTCCCCTCTCCTTGATACTTGGCCACATCCTGGCAAAACAAAGCAGACAAAAAAATCTTTACATTTTGTCGTAGGAGCGTAAGACAACAAATTCTTATGGCACTAAATCTCTGTAAAAGGGATAAATATACAAATCCCGCACCGGACACCGATGAAGCGATACCGACTTGTGTGGTTAATGGAATACAAGGCAGACGTCATTCAGTTTCATAGGCCAGCAGAGAGAAGTGGGAGGGTCTTACGGAGGCCACGCTTGTCTTAGGCCTCCGGGTATGCCTGAGGGAGAAAACTTGACAGATTCCTCTCTACCCCCGAGTTGTCACAGAGAAGGGAAAGGCAGGAGAGAAATAATGAGAGGTAGAAAATAAAGTGAAGGGAGTGAGGAAGAGAGAAAGGCACAAAACGTTGCATTTTATCACTTAACGCAACTCTGAGCATTGCTTTTTCAAGTTTTCTCACCGACTTTATATCTATTTCCAGTTTTCATTGTACATTTTCCTCTTTTCCTCCTTAATCTTTTCTTCCTTAATCTAGTTTTTATTAATTTTCCTTACCATTCTCTTCTCCGCTGTCCCTGTTCCCTACACTCACGCCCATGACACCTGACACTGAACAGTTTATTGGTGATCACCGGCGTCGCTGTCACGTGAGACTGAAATGGAGAGAAACGCACCTTGTTGGTTCTCTCCTCTTTTTTTTTTTTCCTCGCCTCGTGTCGCCTTCGAAGTGTCGTGTCTGGCGTCTCCATTCTTTTTTCACTCCAGAAGATGAACAATCCCACAGGGAGTGGGAAGAAGGGGAGGGGTGCAGAAACTCAAATCTTTTATTGGCATGATCTCTTTTTTACAGCTGAACATGTTGTCTATATATGGATATGAATAGCGTCGTATTTCGCGTAACATTAAAGATTCAGCAACAAGTACAAGCACACCCTGTCTGCATCCCCCCCGCTTGGAAAATGCACCTTGCATTCCATCCCGGCCCCCCGAAGCCTCAGGGAGGAATCCGATGCAACAGGCACTTAAAAACACTAATGATACGCTGATTACTCCCCGTCTTCCACTTTATTGTGTTGAGAGCCCCGCGCAGGCAGCCGGGGACTCCTCACTTAAACCGAATGATTACAGGCTATTTAAGCTTCCAATTTATGTTCTCTTGCGGACAGCCATCGCTAAGTGCTCGATAATTTTGTTCTTTACCTGCAATTAATATCGGCGGCGGCGCGCGCATAAAGCCGCGCACCTGGCCATGGGTCTTATCTACTGAGATCTTAATCGAATCAGATGGTAATCCTAATCTACGGGGCTCCCCCTTCTGATTGGCCACTCCCGTAAATTCTCATTATGCCTTCACGCTCCCTGGCGGCGACAATTCATGCTCTCCGCGACCCGAGGCCGAGTTGGGCCGAGAGGGATGAGGTGAAGTGGCCGGGCGCGTCCCGACCACTTGGTGAAAATTATTTCAGATTCATCGGCAAGAATGGATGTTTGATTTTCGCGATGGATGGCGGCGTAGCCTCCAGGGAGACCCAGCTTGCCAACCTTAGGTATTTATGGCCGCGCTGGGCCGTGCATTAAGCAGGAGACCCCCGTCCACGCCTCTATACTTTATCGTTCCCCTCTGAAGTATATCTTCCCTTCGGCGGCTTACCAGTTGCGAATAATGAGACAATTTATACGTGACTAAGTTTCAGTGATGGAATGTAGCGCGGGGCAGAGGAGCACTGTGCTAAATGAGGTGGTGGTTGCATGCCATACCTTAGGGAATCTCTTCACGGAACACCAAGCCTACTGCTGTTTTTCTCTTGAGTAAGTAACCTGCTCTATCTTTACTCATTTAGCTACAAAGGAACAATCGGCTTCCTTCGAACCCCATCCCTCACGCTGCCTTCGTGTGTGTGTGTGTGTGTGTGTGTGTGTGTGTGTGTGTGTGTGTGTGTGTGTGTGTGTGTGTCTCTCTCTCTCTCTCTCTCTCCACAGCGTTTTGTTCTCGTTGCGTCATTACAGTGTGCGCTACCGCCGTTTAGCCAAACCTGACAACGAAGAACAGAATTCTGCTACGGGTCGCTTGGAATGAAAAATTGCGGGCAGCATTATTTATGGCTGAGCTACAATGTTGTTGCCTGTGTGGAGAATGCGGTTTTAAATAGCAATATTTTACTGAGTGCGCCGGATAAACACCTAGCTGATGGGATGAAAGTGAATATTTTTTTGGACAGTATTTGTTATTCATCACATCTCTGGATTCCTTCACAAAGCGTGGTTCGGGCGTCGTGGCGGCGACGCTGTTCTGGCGTTGGCGGCGGTGTCATGCTGTCAGTGGCAAACTCGGTAGCTCCTGTTGCGGGGTGACAGTTTTGCGTTTCTAAAAAAAAAATACTGCGTTTTAAAACTGTCTTGTCACATCTGTGAGTTAAGTTTGCTCTTTTGTGGGTGTATCGTAGTGTCTGAGGCTCGGCAAGTGGTTTCCTTGCGTCGTGAGTGCAGTACCAAGGCTTCGAATTTACACATTTCATGTTCCCAGCGGAGGTGTTTGGACGAGGCCCTGAGTATTTCCCCCCGCGGTGCTACGCTCCACCTTGGTGTTATTGTTTTACGCGTATCGAGAGAAGACGAGCTACTCCAGCTTTTCGTCTCAACACTAGATATGTTGCCTTGAGTAGCAGAGGCTCTCCCTCAAACACTCCCGACACGCTGCCAGCACACTCAAGGGTTTGCCTGCAGGAGTGGTGACAGTAGCTTCCCCTGCGGGCAAGACAGATCTCTCAGCCACGCTCCTCCCAAAACACAGACTCTGAAGACAACGCCACGTACGGCGATTGGCGAAAAAATGCTCTCATAAGTAGCATTTTTTAAGTATCTTAACAGGTAAGTGTCTGACACCTTATCTTAAGGCGTAGTTTCTACTCAATAAATTTCGATTACGAGGTGGGTCCGCAGCGCACCTCGCGGTATCCCACCTGACACTCCTCGTCGAGTGGAGGCAGCCTGACAGTAGCCAACACTGAGTCCCACGATCCTTAACTCTCATAATGAGCCATAAAATCAAAGGTGACTTAATTATCGCCTTTGGCACCCCGGGACAGGAGAATGTGGTTAACAGGCTCACCGGACCCAGTCTACGTTCTGGCTAGTCCGGGAGTCTGGTTATTGTTACGTTAGCCGGTTCGGCTCCGGCTTCGAGAACCTGCAGGAGGCTTCAAAAACTTGAGGAGCTCACGTGGGCACAACTAAACCACAGACGGCACACAGACTGTTCATCTTTCACCTACAGGCCTCAGCAGCCACCCTATTCAGGGACGTCTGTCGCAACACTAATTGTCGTGCCCCTCAGTGCCTGAAGCGCAATACCAGTGAGTCAGGATCGCCTCCTCCTCCAGCTGCTGCTATTACTCATCCTGTTTTTCCTTCCTGGTACTCCACACACAGCTCAAACCACGTGGTAACACACACACACACACACACACACACACACACACACACACACACACACACACACACACATTTAGAATGTAAATACTAAATCTCCCAAGCTACAACATTTTAGATCAAACACCTCCAAGTGTTAACAAGGAATGTGTTTCTGTTTTGGTCTCAAGGTTGTGCTCGTTT
>NC_087155.1:21625055-21647555 GCF_035594125.1 Scylla paramamosain | reverse complement strand
CACCGTGTGGTTTGGCTAGGGGTGGAGATGTTGAGGAAAGCGGCGGTGGGTGGAGACGGGTGGGTGTTCATCCCCTCCACACCACCACATCTGAAACACACGTGTACATTGCTAAACGTAAATACATCAATACGTAAACAGACTCAAGTACACACAATGTTATTTTTACGTACATATACATACATAGTAGAGAAATACGTACACACAACACTATCTGACGTACGCACACAGCTATTCATGTACATACACGTACACGGTAATGAACTACACGCACAAAAGACATGATTACACGATATCACACACACACACACACACACACACACACACACACACACACACACACACACACACACACACACACACTCCAAAGCACCGATATATCATCGTCACCCATACAGACACACCCAAAGTACTAAAGACGCACCCCCCAAAAAAAAAAAAAAACACTGCCCATAACATTAAAAAGCACACCCAAACACTGACAAAACACAGCTTAACACTCCCACACACACTCACATAGTCAGCAGTAAGCCCACAGCAGCGCAGACACCCGATCTTACAATAATTTCCTTAATTTCCCTTCTTTTCTAAATAATCCTTCATTTGCAACCACCACCACCACCAAATAGAGCCCAGTCAGAAAGAGGCTTGCCACGTACTGATATATATTGCGTACCTCTCAATTTGCCCCCAATTAATCATCCCCACACCTTCTAACTCCAGTATCCCCAAAACAGCCTTAAACACACTCAAATATCTTAAATATCACTCAAACATCCCCAAACACACTCAAATAACCTAAAAATATACCAAAACACACTGATATTACCCACTACAAACCCAAAACACATAAAAACACACAAAAAACATGCTCAAAACACCCCTAAATATATTCCAAACACACTTAAAACAACCAGATATACCCAAAACACATCAAAATACATCAGATACTACAAAAAAATAAGACAGGATAGCAAAGGAAACTAAGCTAAATACTGTCTTTCTAGCATTTTACTGTTTTGCCTCTTCCTCCTCCTCCTCCAATTCTCTTCTTCCTCCTCCTCTTCAATTTCCTCTATTTTCTTCCTCCTCCTACTCCTGTCTACACGCCTGAGTTTAGAAACAACTGGAAACACTATAAAAACACTCGAATTCACGCTAAATATTGACGAAGAGGGGCCGGAGCAGAAGGGGTCCAGTATCCCTGATGACGTCATGTACCGTATTTACGTTAGTAACGTATTTCATTTTGAAATTGACCCCTCGCAAAAGTGGAGCTAGGCTGGAGAGCCTTATATATTCTGAAAGACCATGCACTTTAATAACGGGGATATAAAAAAATATTTCATGCCTCAGTAATAATAAAGAAATAGAAAAAAGTCATTGAAAAATTATTGGAACAAACACAATAAAAAAAAAAAATCACTTATAAGTCTACAAATCTGATTTATCACTAACGGAAAACACTTTGAAAAATCTAAACTATTTTTACAAACTACCAAAAGTTAGCTAGCAGCTGAAATAAAGAAAAAAAAAGTCACTTTTTCAACGTTTAAATATGCCTATAAATCGCTCTAAAAGTCCACATGTTTAACTGAACAGGAATAAACACTTTGAAAAAGTTGTTAAATTTACATTCTTTAGAAAGACGTAGGTTAAGAGGGGACCTGATTGAAGTCTTTAAGTGGTATAAGGGTTATAACAAGGGGGATGTAGGCAAAATTCTTAGGATCAGCAACCAGGGTAGAACAAAAAATAACGGGTTCAAGCTTGAAAAATTTAGGTTTAGGAAGGAGATAGGAAAAAAAATTGCTTCTCAAGTAGAGTGATAGATGAATGGAACAGACTCAGTAATCATGTTGTTAGTGCTAGGACACTAGAGAGCTTTAAGAGAAGATTAGACAGGTTTATGGATGGGGATAATAGATGGAAATAGGTAGGTATATTTCATACAGGGACTGCCACGTGTAAGCCTGGTCGCTTCTTGCAGCTTCCCTTATTTCTTATGTTCTTATGTAAATAAAAAAAAAAAAAAAATTGTCGATATTAAAAATATCACCGAAAAGAGCAACATCCTCATAATCAACCTATTTCACTTAACACACACATGGAAAACACTCAAAACATCATTAAATATTTTTTACAAATCATAAAAACTTATTTATAAGGCAAAATATATAAGTTGAGAAAATAGAAATAATATTCGAATCGGGCCGCCTCATCATGGCGGCTGGGAGGGACTTCAGCTGGGGGAACAAATATGACCGCTACTCCTTCTCACTTGTCATTTGGGGTTAATTTTTTGTTAATTAATTTGGGGCTATTTTTTTATTGATTTCGGCTGTGTGTGTGTGTGTGTGTGTGTGTGTGTGTGTGTGTGTGTGTGTGTGTGTGTGTGTGTGTGTGTCCCACTACTTCAAGATAGATAACCTTAACCTTCTCTTATCCCACCCTCTCCTGCTCCCTCCTGCCCCCTCCCTGCCCGTGTCATCCCACTCAGCTAGACATGTAACTGAGGCCAATGAGGCTGGCGCCGCAGTACTCATCTTAGGTAGTCGTGCCTCTCTGGTGCTGCTTGGTGGTGCTTGATGCAGGAAGAAGTTGCCGGGAATATGGAAACACTGGTCACTAGTATGTGTGAGTGTGTGTGTGTGTGTGGCAAGGCTAACCAGTGCCGATCAAAACACTCCAGCCGCTCTCCCTCACTCCCAAGCACCATCACCACCACCACCACCGTCACAAGAATCTGCCGGGAATATGGAAACACTGGTCACTAGACTGTTTGTGGCAAGACTGACCATTGCTGACCAAAACACCACCGCCACCAATCCAGCTGTCACCGTCCCTCATGCCTCAGCGCGCACCGCAAGCGCACATACACACACACACACACACACACACACACACACACACACGTTGACATGCTATCAATTAATATATCAAATGATATAAATATTCTGGCTTTCTCACTCCCCTTTTCTTGCCCCTTATATAATATACCTCCTCGCTTCCCTACTCCCTACGTGACATAACCCCTCGCTTCCCCACGGCCCACCACAACCCCTTAATATAACTCCTGACCTCCCCACTTTCCTCCCCGTTAATGTCATCCACTGGCACCACACCCAGGTAACCAGCCAACAACCACTTTAGGCACTAATGACACTACAGTCTGCTCGTTAAAGTAGTCATGTTATGGTTGTTATGAGAGAGAGAGAGAGAGAGAGAGAGAGAGAGAGAGAGAGAGAGAGAGAGAGAGAGAGAGAGAGAGAGAGAGAGAGAGAGAGAGAGATATTCACATGACCCTTCGTCCCCTCGTCTGACTGTAGCCAGGGCGCGCGCGCACGCATGCACACACACACACACACACACACACACACACACACACACACACACACACACATATTGGCAGTAAATTTTATCCAAGTTTGTCCTGAATTTACTCTTATGATTACCTTCATTATCCACATATGACACCAAAGCATATTTTTGCCAATTAGGTCGGAGTCTCGCATCCACTGCCAAAATAGTATCCTTGTCCGACGCTTGTTAAGATTTTATTTGCCAAAAATTATAGGACACGACACCTCAAAATATAGTATTCAATGATTAAGTTCACAGAGAATACTCACCTTTACCTGTCCGTCTTAGGCGTTGAGTGAGTGTTAATTAGACGTCACCTGTTTGGTTAGGGTGAACCACCTCGTATGAACCAGACGCCCTTCGGGCTCTGTGATTTCATGTAAGTGTATGTAATCTCTCTCTCTCTCTCTGAAGGTGCTACAAAAATAAATCATATAATAAACGCCTCGGTCTTCTCTGTGAGCCAAAAGTTTATCTCACAAGACTCAGAATTCCGGGAAGAGGATCACAGAGCTTCGCAAAAAAAAAAAAAAAAAGGCACCAAAGAAAGAACATTACCACGCAGTCACTTCAGAGTTAGCCTTGAACTTACTTCCCACTGCGTTCAAGAAGACTCGTGGTGGTGGTAGGAGGAGGAGGAGGAGGAGGAGGAGGAGATGAGAGACGGGCCGTGGATTAGATAAATGATAAAGGGTGAAAGAAGGAAAAGAGGAAAGAGAGGGAGGGATAAGAGGGTGAAATAGTAATAATGGAGAAAAAAGGGGAAAGGGGGAAAATGAAGGGGAAAGAAAATAATTAAGAAAGAGGAAGGTGTTGGATACAGTGGTGAAGAAAGTAGGGAAGGGAAGGAGTGAAGGAAAAAAAAGTAAGAAGGGAGAGGATATAAAAACTTACCCCTCGGTTTTCCTGTTTCCGTTTTCTATTTCGGAGCAGCCTTTCTTTATGAATTTTCACCTATCTTCAATTTTTCTGATAGACTAAAGAAAAAAGAATGTTGAAAAATAAAGATGAAGGAAGGATGGGGTGAAATATTGGAAAGGTAAGAAAGTAGGCGGTGAAAGAAGGAGGGAGAGAGTGGGGAAGGCGGTGGAGGCTGTGAAGAGTGGGGGAGGTGGAGTGAGTGGTGAGAGGATGGTAGGGACTCGTAACCCAAAAGGAGTCGAAAAAAAGATTAAGAGCAGCTGTTAGGCAATTAGTGATACACAGCCAGCACCTCTCCTCTCCCTCCTCTCCCGAGGCTCACACCTGGCTGGCTCTTGGCAGGTACAGTGACGTGGCCCGCCATGGACGCATCCCTGTGTCCAGTCCCTCCCCCTCCCTCCCTCCTCCTCCTCCTCCTCCTGCTTCTCCTTCCTCACTTATTCAGCGTCCTCTGCTCTCTGTGATGCATAATTAAACTGACTGGCCCCTCACACTCTTCTCCTCCTCCTTCTTTTCCTCCTCCCACTCCTCTTCCTCGTGCTCCTCCTCGGCCTCACACGGGGGCTCACTCGTTATAAAGCTGACAATTGGTGCTGCAGGAGATGCATTGGTCTGATAATGAAGCAGCACGGAGTGAACCGACTGCTTATGCCGATTGAAGGACATGAAAGCTTTATCGCTGCCGTAAAGAATGTAATCAGCCACTCCCTCAAACGCCCTCTTTTCATGCCTCCGCAACAACTCTTTCGTGGCCTTGTTGTAGCGAGCGCACGAATTGATTGTAAATGCATGATGTGGGTCGTCTCTCTCTCTCTCTCTTTCCTCTTCCATCTCTCCTCTCTTTCTCCTAGCGAAGAAGATCTACTGGCGATTCTTAAATTATGAACTAAACACGGGGCTTGCCAGCCTCTTGACCTGACCATCAGCAACAATTATCCGCCACGTTACTCCGCAGACAACTGTTGTAGTTTTTGTTTGGCTCTGAGGATTGTTCAAGCGTGCAGCTCCCCACTTTCCCTCCCGCCTCTCCTCACTCCTCTCCTCCCCTCCTTACTCCACCACCCCCACCGCCACTGCCGTCTTGCTCCCTCACATGCACACCAAACTTTACTCCCCCGCCCCTTATCGCTACTGCAAGACCCTATTTTTATTTCTCAGCGCCTTGCACACCGCGCTCGCTTTGCCAAAGTGCGCCGGCTACCACACACCGCACCACGCAGTAACCCCGTCATTTCTTCACACACTTCTCACCTCAGGGTATCAGCAAGATCACGTTCAGACTCTTAATTCCTCCACGACACACCACAACACACGGCGGCTCAACACACACCGCAAAAAATTACCCACCCACACGCACACTCGCATACACACACGTTCACATATAACACACACACACACACACACACACACACACACACACACACACACACACACACACACACACACACACACACACACACACAACACTTGAAACCAGCCACCCAGCTCGTTCCCTTCACCTTGAGCATAACGTAGGAGAACAAGAGTCGAGCGCTGCATCTTAAATACGTGTAGAGCGTTTGTAAATATATCTTATCAGCTGGCAAGACGGTTCTGGCCCTTCGTGCAAAGACCCGGCCGGTGGAGGTCCCGGAGGTGAGCTGGGCAGTGAAAAATCTCCGATAGTTTGTGAATACAGATCCCGGAGGAAAGTAAAGTCTCGGACAGCCTTCGTAAACAATGGGTCTCTCTTTCTCTCTTCTCTCAGCTACCCCGGACCCCGCGGCTTGGGATTGTTGGAAGGAGCCACCGACCATTTCTTATTTTGCCAACACTACGAGAGACAGGCCAAGGACGGAGGGCCCCAAAAAAGTTCTAAAAAGCCACTGCCTCCCGTCCATATGGAACAGAAGTGTGCGAGTTGAGATGGCTGAAAAGAGCAACTACTAACCATGTATTTATTTTATTTACATTGCAAAGGGGAAAGTCAACGGATGGTGTAAAAAGTGAGTAAAAAAAAAAAAAACTTCGAAAAGACCGTTCTACAAAGGAAAGGAGAAAGTGAGCGAGCGTTCAAGTAGCAGCACATCAGTTAAGGTATTAGGGGCAGCGTGGTGTATATTTCCGTCATCAGACACACTGGTACTGGGGAGAGATGGACGTAATCAGTCACAGTTTACCTTGAACAAGTGAGCAAGGGCTGCAAATGTTACTCTTTTTAAGTCCTGTGGGGCGAATAAAGTTAAATGGAAGAGATCTCATGCTGAAAACGAGTTGATGGAGCGAAATCTCTCTCTCTCTCTCTCTCTCTCTCTCTCTCTCTCTCCACTTCATCCACCCACTCACACACCGACCCACCCATTCCCACACACACACACACACACACACACACACACACACACACACACACACACAATCGCTCCATTCCTCCCTGCCTTACCACACGCCGGGGCAAGAAAACCCTTCCATAGACTCCCATTCCGGGTTCATAACTTCCCGCCCTATAGGGACTCTGGGCGCCTCCACCTCCCCATATAGGAGAGCGGGGTCACTTTCCGTCTACATCAGGCCGCCAAACAGGACCGCCGCTACCGTCCGGCCTTTGTGGTACAGTACTCGTGAAGCCCGGCATAAGCGGACCACTTGAGCGCCTTACACAGGACATCAGGCCAGACGGGGATTATACTGCTAAGCTCTGACGTGGGGCAGCGATGCAGGTCACAGATAAGGTGATGAAGCTCCGAGATAAACAAAGTGGGCCTCTGTCTCGCGTCGCATCCGCTGCAGGAGAGATACGAGAGATAAGAAGGCAGTCGCATGCGATATGATCCTTGACACTGATATGGGGCGTTTCCTTCCTCCTCCTCCTCCTCCTCCTCCTCATCCTTCATGCCCTTCCTTCTTTTTCCTCTCTCTCTCTCTCTCTCTCTCTCTCTCTCTCTCTCTCTCTCTCTCTCTCTCTCTCTCTCTCTCTCTCTCTCTCTCTCTCTCTCTCTCTGATCCCTATCAAAGCTTCCTAACCTCGCTAAATAGAGGTCAGGTTTAATCTCCAATGTGACGCGACTGGTCTTCTTAGTGGTCCATTATTCTATTTGTTCATCGTCACACTTGACATTATTTTATTATTGCTATTATGTATCCCACTTTTCCGAGGCAACTGTGCGGGAGACTGGCTTGGGTCTCTCCTTCCTTTCGCAGGGCAGCGCGCGGCCCAGGAAGGAGAGAGAGGTGCCTAATATAATTGTGTCGTGTTTACTATTCTTCTCACTGACCGCTGCCATGTTTACCTAGATGCGAGATAGAACAGTTAAGGTCTTGCTGGGACACTGGCACAAGCTGATTTTTATAAGAGTTCAAGGACAGTGCAGTGCAGCGGTGGTGGTGGTGGTGGTGGTGGTGGTGGTGGTGGTGGTGTTGGTTGGTGGTTGGTGGTGGTATTAGCAGTGTGGTGGGTGGAGCGACAGAAGTGCAAGCAATAATGTGAGGTCGTTATTCAGAGCGTATATTGAAAGCCTCTTAATTCTATACCCTCGTAAACATCGATTCCAGTTTGTATGTACACACGCTGCGATAAAGCCGTATTTACATCTTTATAAATATATATGTATATAACACATACACGGGACCTGTTCTCTTATCTAAGCATCGCACCACTTACATCTTTACGAGGGTAAGTCTGCTTCCCGCCATTTGCTACGTCAGCAGGTGCTTATAGGTTCCCAATCACAGGTGTAATGGTGCCTCCACGCCCCTCACTATGCTCCCGGCACCGCCCCCCCCAGCAACACTCATCCACTCGTGTTACCTTCCACGTCATCCCTGAACAACCTTCTGCTTCCTGTTAACACATTCCTTATCACTTCTCTGCTTTATTCTGTTTCTGTTTTGCGCAACCTCGCCTTTGTTTCTCTTCTTCAAACTAAAGATGCGTACATTTCTCGGCGACTATCGTAGGATGTGGCAGTTTATCTGAAAGAACTATGTAGTACGTGTTTCCTTCAAGCATGGACAGGTGTTGCGCCCCAAGGCCACCTGCGGACATAGTTATGTTCTGGAGTCATAATTCTTGCTACTATATTCCTTTCACATCAACTCAGTGGATAACTCTCGAGCCCTCCACCCAACAACCGCCAATCAAATGCATTCTCCAGCAAACGATCACCAATCACGAGTCTGGAAGGGTAGTGCAGGGCGGGGCTGATCCATCACGTTAACCAATGACATGTGTCAGAAGGGAGAGAGGGAAGTGCTTATCCATGAAGCTAATTTGAAAGGACAATGATTAGCTTGACTCGCTGCTGCCTTCACAACGTCGCACTTGAAATTTTATATCACAAGTTAATCTTGCTAAGCTGGTGCGCGACGCTGATTAGACTGCGTTGGGGATGAGAGGACGGCGCGGGACGAAGGGGCTGCATAGATAGGGACCAGATAAAGAAGAATCGTGAGGCGCGGAAGAAGGGAGAGGATGGAGGAAGGGATGCATGGAAGATGAAGCTTTTGTCTCCCTCCATCAGCGGCTGTCATCTGTGTTCACCGCCACGTAAAAGCTCCTCTTTTCTGCTAAGACTAGCGACGTCCCGCTCTTCTGTTCTGCTCGCTGCCCACGTGATAAAGCGACGCGGCTCCTGCCTGTCATAATCGGCCTGCCACCTCGCATCACATCCCGCAACGCCGCGGGGACTGCCACCCACCACGACCATCCGCCCTAACGACCTTTTTGCAAGCAGCAGCGTCCGCCACTTCGCCAGGTGATAAGCGCCGCGCTGCTCCGGCCGTATCTAACACATAATTTGCCACGTTGACGCTTGTCGTAAGTTATGTGCCAATGGCGGAAAGACCGGAGAGGCGGTGCTGAGACAGGGACTGGTTACAAAGGGCGGCACCACCACCACCAGCACCACCACCACCACCAGCACTACTGCCAGCCACGACCACCACCAAAGGCTGATAAAACAGGACGGGTTTCAGTACAGGGAGGAACCGGGTCCAACATAAAAATAAAAGAAGGTGCAGAGAATCTCACCGATTGTATGATGAGGGTTCCACAATAAGGAAAATGCTCGGGATGCACATACCAGCATTTTACAGACGCTCCGGCGCATGATGGATGGCTCGGGCAGAGAGAGAGATTAAAGTGTGATAGCGATAGAGAGGAAACTGTATAAACTGGAGTGTGTGTGTGTGTCTGCCTGAGAGAGAGAGAGAGAGAGAGAGAGAGAGAGAGAGAGAGAGAGAGAGAGAGAGAGAGAGAGAGAGAGAGAGAGAGAGAGAGAGAGAGGAGAGAGAGAGAGAGAGAATGAACCACCAGGAATGAGTCGCCTCGCTGTTGGTGTGCAAGATAAATTTAAAACTTAAGCTCCCACGAGAAAACAAATAAAAATAAAATATGGTCAGCACCACCTCGTGTTCCGTGTATCTGATTCACAGGACAAAATTCAAACGCTGAAGACTTACTCAGGAAAATGTTGTAAACCTGCTCGTCTTTCTGAGAGTAGAAGAGAAGGAGAAGGAGGAGGAGGAGAAGGAGGATGAGGATGAGGATGAGGATGAGAGAGGAGGAGGAGGAGAAAGGGAGAGAGTATAGGATGTCAGTGATTGTGAAAGCGAAAGCAAACGAGGTAAAATGTTCCCTTTCCTCATCTTAATGTTATTGGCCAATATTTACATAGAAATAAACATGAAGACCTCGACATAAATGTGGAGTAAATGGACGGGGAGAGAGAGAGACGGGAGAAAAAGAAAAAAAGAAAAAAAAAGCATGGAAAGTTTCAAGTTATCCTTTCAGTTTAAACCTTCCAGAACCACCACCACCACCACCACCACCACGTTCCGTACTACCCCTCGAAAAGAAAGAAGAAGAAGAAGAAGAAAAAAAAAAACGAGAAAAATGCAAAGGCAGTAGAGGAAGATAACATAATTGAAGGACTCCCACTATGTATTTACAATAGCCACAAACTCCTAAGCGGCCTCATAATAATTTACATAATCGTCTACATTCCCCGTAAGCATCGCCATCACCGCTATCGCCGCCATCGTGGGAGGCAATAATAATAGAGCTCGCAGCACGCTAGCCCCAAAACGCACGCGAGAGGCAGTGTGTCAATATTGTCTTAGCAACTCAGAGATACCCCGCCAGCCGCCCCCGTCCTTTAGCAGATAAACGCCATTACTCCGTGGGCGAGAGAGTACAGCCAGGCATGGACAGGGAGAGGCAAAGAGGGAGGGAGAGAGGGATAGAGTCTAGCCTTGTGCGGCGATCAGTATCGAAAGAAGAGGCGTAACAATAAGGTCGTCGCGGCCACGCCCCGTATGCAAAGTCCCTTCAGAGTAACCGGTGCGAGTGGGAGGAAGACGACGCCCCTGCTCTCTCTCTCTCTCTCTCTCTCTCTCTCTCTCTCTCTCTCTCTCTCTCTCTCTCTCTCTCTCTCTCTCTCTCTCTCTCTCTCTCTCTCTCTTTCTCTCGTCGTGAGGTAACATGTCGCCACTACTACCACGCGCGGTTGAGGAGAAGCGTCCGTCATCCCCCAGCGTCGCCTCCGTCAGTCAAAAGCCCTCGCCCTCCGCGGACAAATAAACGCTTCCCCAGAAGAGTGGTGACTTGCTTCACCCTGTTGCGCTGCACCAGCCTGCCGAGCCTCGTGTTCGATTGATTATGCATACGATAGCACGTAATCTGCGGGCGCTCGGCGGGTGGTGGAGTGACGCCTTGCATTACATCAACACCTCCACCTCTCTCTCTCTCTCTCTCTCTCCTCTCTCTCTCTCTCTCTCTCTCTCTCTCTCTCTCTCTCTCTCTCTCTCTCTCTTTCCTCTCTCCCTCTCTCTCTCTCTCTCTCTCTCTCTCTCTCTCTCTCTCTCTCTCTCTCTCTTTCCCTCTCTCCCTCTCTCTCTCTCTCCTCTCTCTCTCTCTCTCTCTCTCTCTCTCTCTCTCTCTCTCTCTCTCTTCTTGTCTATTTTCTTCTTTTTCTTTATCCTTGGTTTTTTCCTTAGTCCTTCATACAACACACACACACACACACACACACACACACGCACACACAATGACATCTCTGCTTTCCTCACTGAGTCTCACCAACGTGTCTATGGGCGGCTCACCTCCACCCTTGCCCTCCCTTTTCACTCTCTTCCCTGCTCTATCATATGTTTACACGTGTCGAGGCCCCGCGAGGCTTGCTGGGGCGCCGGGTATCGTGTCATCGCCTTAGTACGTCGGACGCAACACAGAGGGCGACGTCCATTGTCCAGGCCACAACGGGGGTTCCGCTGATACCACGAATTTATCTTAGAGCTGCGAGGTGACGTTGACGGGGCGGCCTACGACGACGTGTATCTGCCTTCAATCTCCGCCTGACGTGGGGAGAAGGACGAGCAAGAGTGGAGGTGAACGTGGAGGTGAAGGAGCACGAAGGTCAAGTGTATAAGAGAGTTGTTAGCCTCTATACAATGCTTCTTCTGATGTGTCAAACGAAGGCCATTGAAGGTCTTACTTATACACTAAAAGAATGAGCAAAACAGCGACTACAGATACAAAACAATGGGAAGGATTGGAGGAGGAGGAGGAGGAGGAGGAAGAGAAGAAGGAAGAGAAGGAGGAAAAGATGGTTGTAGAACAGGAGAAAGAAAAGGGGAGAAAATTAATGTGATAAAAGAGATGAATGCATTAAAAGATAACAAAATAATAATAAAAACAATGGAGGAGGATGAGGAGGAGGAGGAGAAGGAGAGGGAGGAAGAGGAGGAGGAGGAGGAGGAGGAGGAGGAGGAGGAGGAGGAGGAGGAGGAGGAGGAGAAGGAGGAGGAGGAGGAGGAAGAGGAGGAGGAAGAAGAGGAGGAGGACGAGGAGGAGGAGGAGAATCTGTCATGTTCTTTAGGAGAGAGCAACAATTAGTGTAAGGATAATGGTGCCCCCATGAAGCAACCAACATCAGCCACACAAAAACAGTTGCTCTCGGATATCACAAACAAGAGCACGATGGTTAAGATTGAATCCCCTGCGAGATCCACCTTGGCGTGTGATCAGTACTCCATCAAGACTCCAGACTGCCGCCACTCCCGCTGTCCTCGACTCTACTACCACCGCCAACAGGTAGCACGGTAGGTAATCATGACAAACGACACTTAATTACTTTTTACCTTACACACACCCACTGCACTCTCTCTCTCTCTCTCTCTCTCTCTCTCTCTCTCTCTCTCTCTCTCTCTCTCTCTCTCTCTCTCTCTCTCTCTCTCTCTCTCTCTCTCTCTCTCTGTGGCAACTAAGCAATTACAATACCAAACCATTGTTTCTGAAATTGAATCTGCACATGAATAGCAACGCCAGAGAGAGAGAGAGAGAGAGAGAGAGAGAGAGAGAGAGAGAGAGAGAGAGAGAGAGAGAGAGAGAGAGAGAGAGAGAGACTCAATTATGTATAAGATAAGAATTTGGCACACGTAACTCTCAAGGCTCCTTCGCTCTCCATCTCAGGAGCAGGAAGCCAATCACTCTCAATTTATCGATAATCCTCCGCCTGGCCACCTCCAGAGAGAGAGAGAGAGAGAGAGAGAGAGAGAGAGAGAGAGAGAGAGAGAGAGAGAGAGAGAGAGAGAGAGAGAGAGAGAGAGAGAGAGAGAGATTAAAATGTATAAATTCAATAATAACATTGAGATCTGAACGAGGAGGTGGGGAAGGAGGAGGAGGGAGAGGAAGAGGAGGAGGAGGAAGAGTGGATGATGAACAAGAAAAAGAAATAGTATTGACGGTAGATTGGAATATATTAATCTTGATATCAGCTAGTTCTTTTGACGACAGGGAAGAAGAGAGACAAAAAAGAAGAAGGAAGATGAAGAAGTGGAAGAAGAAGAAAAATAAGGAGAGAGAGAGAGAGAGAGAGAGAGAGAGAGAGAGAGAGAGAGAGAGAGAGAGAGAGAGAGAGAGAGAGAGAGAGACACTTGAACGGGAATCGAAGTGGCGAGAGCTGCTGATTAACAAGGTTTAATCATAGATCCAATGACAGCATATGCAAATGGAAATATTAATGACACGCGCGGCACATAATTATCGACTAATAACTACTAATAGCACCTCAGACTACCATCAGTGTATAATAATATAATGTGACGCTAATTAGGCCACTTAGGAATGCGGATTACACGGCTGTTAATGACTTGCCTACAGGTGATAAAGACGCTTAATGAGGCGAAGGTAAGTAAATAGTGATAGGTAAACACACTCACTGGTGGGTTATCGGTATGAGGGGGAGGAGGAGGAGGAGGAGGAGGAGGAGGAGGAGGAGGAGGAGGAGGAGGAGGAGGAGGAGCAGGAGAAACATAAAAGGAAGGAAAGAAGGAACAGTACGAGGAGAAAGAGGAGGAGCACAAAGAGCAAGATAAAGAAAAATGAAGTGAGAGTGGGAGGAGAAGGAGGAGGAAATGCAGGAATAGGAAGCCGTGTCGCAACAGACCTTCCGCGCAGCCACAGCCACTCCAGAGTCTGTGAAAAGGTCACTCGTAATTGTCAGACTGCCACAAGAACACGCACAGTAATCGAGTGAGTGTCCTCGACGTCTAACAGATGGACACTAAGGAGGAGGAGGAGGAGGAGGAGGAGGAGGAGGAGGAGGAGGAGGAGGAGGGTGTGCCGAGGGCGTCGCTGTCCGCCTGCAAACGGGCGCCTCCCTCATAAGGGCGGAAAGCTACCTCGTACCAGTTTTGGGCGGCGCTGTAGAGTACGGGAGCTCCGCCCACGTTTTTTGGTTGTGTTTTGGCCCTGTCACCTGTACTTGGCTGAGGTAGGGCACGGGCTAAGAGCAGCAGGGACCTCAAGTGTCCTACTCGCCTATCTATTTACCAGGATTTCCGCCACCACTGGCCGCAGCCGCTACGCTGTCAGGGTCGCGGCTTATCTTGTTGGTAATCTAATGGGAATTTTTTTGCGAAGAATGTCAGTTTTATCGCGGCAACTATTCTACTACGTGGGCGAACTAATAATGTGTATAATAATCGACAGTATAATTCAGGATCCGTACATTAGTGGTGTTGCACATTCGTCCCTTTGCATCCTCGGGAATCGAACCCTGAGCACCCCACCACTCGTGCACTATACACCTATCGGGTTTCGGCGGCAAAGGCCACCGCGAAAACAATCCAACTGTGGGATGGCAGAATTTATACCGTATTTGCCAGCATTAAACGCGAACGATTTTCTGCCTGGACAGCTCGGAAAGATCTGGTCATTACCATAAGGAAGAACCTCATACGTCGGCCCCCAGCAGGAGAGGGGACCGGTGATGGGCAGCGCAACGTGGTGATTTCAGGTCTTAAAGCGCAATAACTGTTGAGTTTATTTTCATATTATTGTTCGAGTATTGTTATAATGTCGTGGTGGGGCGCTTATTTATGCTGTCCTAATAACACGGGCCGCGAGGATTAGCGTCAGGCAGTGGACCGCGCTGCTTCTTCTTGTTTACAGTATGATTAACACACACACACACACACACACACACACACACATAATCTCGCTCTCTCTCTCTCTCTCTCTCTCTCTCTCTCTCTCTCTCTCTCTCTCTCTCTCTCTCTCTCTCTCTCTCTCTCTCTCTCTCTCTCTCTCTCTCTCTCTCTCTCTCTCTCTCTCTCTCTCTCTCTCTCTCTCTCTCTCTCTCTCTCTATGGTATACATCCTCTTTTCCCAAAAAGCACGCAGGGTTCATACCACAACGGAGTCTTCTTACATCAATAATGCTACTGGGATCGAGGTGATCTTGAGACTTGCTGAAGAGACTCCCCCAAGACCGGTTTGGGATGAGGAAGAAAACACGAGAAATGAAGTGGTGAATATTGTCCGCAGTAAGGAGGGCGTAGAACAGAACAAAAGTGTGGGCTTAATTGTGTTTCTCGACGTGCCTATAATGGCAGGTGTTTGCGTGGCTGGCCGCTGAGCCTACCTGCCTACACTGTTGATATCTGATGCCACGCTTATTTCTATATATGATTTACTATATTTTTTTACTCGGCCTTACCACTCGTTCATTTGATAATTTCCAAGTGGACACGCCCGAGAGTTGGAGGTAAAAGTAAGAAGAAAAAATAAATAAACCAACCCTTTCACTTAGAACACCGTCCTCTTTATAAATTCAACTACATTTTAATCTCATTTTTTTTTTTGGTCTGGCTAATTATGTGAATGTCTTCTTGTGATACTCCTACAGCCTTTTATAGACAATATATAAAGGGACCTACTGATGCTATGTTAACATGCCACGCTTCTATACCAGAGCATATCAAACACTGTTTTCTTTGCCTCCTACGAACGTTAATGCTGTTTCTTGATGTGTGTTAATCCTGGCCATATCTCAACGCAAGGCCGATGACGCAAGGCTGAATATGTATGTTAACACGTCATGCTTCTATACCTAAGTCTATCAAGCGCTGTTTTCTTTGCCTCCTACAAGTGTTAATGCTGCTCCTTAACGTGTGTATGTGTGTTCATCCGTACCGCAGCTCAACGCAAGGCCGACAACGCAAGGCTGAGTCGTCCAACCTAACGAGGGAGGCGACTGGCGAGTGTTTCTGACTTTGGAAATTAATGTTTATCCGAAAAACCAGATAATTAGGAGATGGTTGATGTCATAAGACGACTCTCTCTCTCTCTCTCTCTCTCTCTCTCTCTCTTTCTCAGAAAAGTCATCGCGCCATTGTAAGCTTATATTTGAACGATAATCCTGACCAGTCTCTTGTTTCGTCCTCGCAAGGCCACACAATAATAAAATACCGCACATCTTTGGTCTAATACTCCACACATATATTCTGCGGGTGAGGGGAAAAAACGTGTAAATTATTGGTGAGTGCTCAGACTTAATATAGCGAAGGTAAGCGTCCACAGCCGACACCTCCAGTGGATGTCTGCACCGCGGAGGTAAATCAGCTGCGTACCGTCGGGAGTTACCGGTGCGGGGAGCCAGCAGCTACACGTACTGGTACCGTAAAAAGCGATGCCCGGTATGATTTTAATCGTTTAAACAACATTAGACTCGATAAACACAGTGCCTCCCTTCTATTATTACGTTCTGGGACGAGCAACAGCGGGTATTTTCCTCGATATTTATTCACATTCATCCTTCAGCTCAGCTCGCCTCCGAGGATACAAAAAAGAATGAGTAAATATATAACCTTACCAGCTCCCAAGAATCCGAATTTTCAGTCCATTAAAGAACCGTCAGGTTTTACACAGTGATGCAAGAGGCACATAAATGGCATATTTTTATCTTTAGAATCTATTCGGGGTTATATAAATGCATTACTGAATGAATAAATAAATTGATAAAGTACGTTAATAAATGGATAATTAAATAGGTAAACAGTAAACAGGCTTAATATGTATTTTCCTTGCACCTCTATGCCTTATTTACTGCCTTGTTTACTACACAGCGGCGCGCCTCCATTCCTTCAGCCGTCCCCGAGGCGGCAGTCACTTCAGCTTGGCAAGAAGTATTCACATATTTACGTATATTCTACCTCCCCTCTGCCGGCCTTCCTTCCCCCGAACACCTCTGGATTTCAGTGCAATATTCCCGAACAATTATGGCAGTAGTGTCCCACCCCTCCCATCGCCCCCACCCATTCTCTCTCCCCCATCCGTCCCCCTCGTAATCCCTCCCCTTCCTCCTTCCCCTTTCACTCTCTCCCTCCCTCGGTCGGTCTCCTCTGTGTTTAACTCGCCAAAAGCAGCCAAATTACCTGCAGGATATTGAATTAAATTATAGCTCGACGAAGAACACATTTTGGAAAAGTCTGCCCTACCTTGTGCCTGAACGGCAGAATTACAGGGACTTGGAATATTAGGCAAACTTTTAATACACGACGCACTGAGAGAGAGAGAGAGAGAGAGAGAGAGAGAGAGAGAGAGAGAGAGAGAGAGAGAGAGAGAGAGAGAGAGAGAGAGAGAGAGAGAGAGAGAGAGAGAGAGAGAGAGAGAGAGAGATTCGTTGAATATTGATATAAGATAGTCAACCACAAAAACACTTTGCATTCTGAGAGAGGAAAAATAAGCAAAGAGGCAAATTAAAAACAAGTTTCTCGAGAAATAAATAAAAAAGAAAATACGATGAACTTGAGTAGAAATTAATGAAGTGTATACACCTTTTATTAATTAACGCATTTTCAGGCTGCCAAACAAAATATTACCGAAAACAAGACAAAAATGTTTTCTTAAACACAGATGGTGAGGAGGGAGAAAAAACGCACCAACAGAGAAGAAAACTCGTGATATACGTATTACGTTCATACACAAACACACACACACACACACACACACACACACACACACACACACATATATATATATATATATATATATATATATATATATATATATATATATATATATATATATATATATATATATATATATATATATATATATTAGTTGCTCACACTTCATTCTCGGTATTGCAAGGGGTGTATGTTATGCTCGTATGTATATTATATGTTGCATATGAAAGTCTGTATCCAGAAATGCAAAAAAAAAAAAAAATAAATAAATAAATAAAACAAAATAAATAAATAAATGAATAAGTAAAAAAAATAATAATAATGAATAAATAAATAAAAGGAGGAGGAAGAGGAGGAGGAGGAGGAGGAGGAGAGAAAGAAAAGAGGTGTGTCCGAGTGTATGAGAATACGAGGATGATAAGGTGGAAGAGATGAAGGCTGTATGATGCACGGAGGAGGAGGAGGAGGAGGAAGAGGAAAAGGCAAGGGTCAGGGGAGGGTGAGGTGATGGCGGCGGTAAAAGCTTCCAAGTCATGTCGCTGCTAAGGTCGCCTCGCCGGGCGGCGGCGGACTGACTGCCTGCCGCACGCCACCGGAGGCAGGGAGTCAGTTTGGCGTGCGGCAACAAACATGGCGGGAACGATCACGAGAAAAAATATGTATGACTTGTGGTTGCCGTAAATTATTGTAGTGGTGGCAGGACTGTGCTTCCTTGTCCCGCCTGCCTGCCTGTTTCTCCTCTTTTCCTCCATTTTCCTCGTCCTTTCCTCCGTGCGCGACCAGAGCGGCGCCGCGCCCCTCGTGTCAGGGACTCAGAGGCGGAGCTGGGGCTTTTTGTGGGCGTGTAGTGGGCGGGTTTGCTTTAGCCGATCATAAACAGCCGAACCTTTGACTTATTGCCCATAATTAGCGGGGGTATCAGCGAGCGAGATAATGCAATAGTTAGCGGCGTTAACTGCGGCAGGATCTTAAATGTTTCTTATTATATTCTGTGGCGTGCTAGAGGGACGTTAAACCAGAAATAATCCAATACGGAACGGCTGTAATGACGGTGTTGAAAGGACGCCTGAGTTAGGAGGACGCCACCAACGGGCATCGTCCGTCTCGAAGGCCTCGATCCGATTCGCTCGTGTTTCATCCCAGTAAATCCGATGATTGTCGGGTGGCGGGATAAATGCCCTGATGCACCTCAGATACACCGCTTACGGACCCCGATGACTTGATCTATAACGAAGAAGCGATCATTAAAACACTCGACCCGGTTTTAGTAAGTCATCTCCCAACAGCAGACAGACAGACGGCAGCCGCACGGGACACGCCCAACGCCTCCTTCTTCTACTCCTACTCCTCCTCCTACTCCTCCTCCTTACATCTGCCCGCGTCTTATCACCACCTTGATCCGTCTTGACCGACACGCAGACTTTCTAACTCACCACCACCACCATCACTACCACCATCAACACCATCATCATGTCGAGAGAGTAAGGCGAGTGAGAAAAGAAAAAAAAAAAAAAAAAAGAAAAAAAAATACGAGTCTTAATGTCCAATTGCATCATGTCCTCAAAGGGAGAAGACTTGTCCGAGGCCCAATAAGCCCAACACGCAACACTGACACCCTCACAAAGCTTCCTCGGCAGCTTTCCTCTTTTCTCTTCCTCCTCCTTCTCATCCTCCTCCTCCTCCTCCTCCTCCTTCTCCTCCTCCTCCTCCTCCTCCTCCTCCTGCAGACACAAATACACACGAGTATGCCTTCACTACCTATGATACTCAATAGCAATACTCTCCAGTGTGTGTGTGTGTGTGTGTGTGTGTGTGTGTGTGTGTGTGTGTGTGTGTGTGTGTGTGTGTGTGAGATTGAAGGAATTGGGGAAGGAGGAAGGAGGCAGAGAGTTGAGGCACATGATCCATGAGCCATGAACCAGATCTGCCAAGGAAAATCTCCCTTCAAGGTTATAGTCGAGAGAGAGAGAGAGAGAGAGAGAGAGAGAGAGAGAGAGAGAGAGAGAGAGAGAGAGAGAGAGAGAGAGAGAGAGAGAGAGAGAGAGAGAGAGAGGGTGGGGGAGAGAAATTAAAAAAAAGGAGGACTGTGAAGAATTGTAACATATCCATCCTCCGCCTCAACTGATGGAGTGGACCGGAGGCAAAAAAATCAGCGTGGAGTGAGGAGTGAGGCCGTGGGAGTCCTGCTGTCGCTGTCAGGTTAGCCCTTATCCCGCTTCATTACCCATAATGCCTCGGTGAGACTCATCCGACATGAGCTCTGATGAATATGTTGCCGCAAAGTATTGCTCGTAAGTTAATCAATGCACTCTCATTTGCATTAATAGATTCATGTTATGGCATTAATTAAGACGGGTGGGCGGCGCTGGTCTGCTGATAAAGTCCGTCACGGCTTCATTAAGCGCTGCGCCGAGACGCCGAGGGCTGAAGCGGCCTGGGGCTGCCCCGAGCTGGCCCGGCGGTCACCACTATCACAGGGGGACGCTGACCCGATAAGACCGCGTCTGACGCTGACCTACGTGTGTGTGTGTGCTTGCTTGCTACGGGCTGCACTCATGTTGCTCTATAATCCCAGCTACTGTATATTTGTCCACAAGCACTACCACCATCATTACCATCACCACAGTCATTGCCACCATCGCTTCTACCGCTAACAACACCACCATTATCACCATCAACTCCTGATGTCCAGAGAATATACATATATATATATATATATATATATATATATATATATATATATATATATATATATATATATAATATATATATATATATATATATATATATATATATATATATATATATATATATATATATATATATATATATATATTCTCTGGACATCAGGAAAAACCATGGAGAGATTATAATTATTAAGGAAGGAGTCAGATCTCTCACAGCCACACCTCCCACTCCCTCCCTCACCTGTGCTCATATTACCTGTGGTGACTAACGAGGTTTTCCTGGTGTGCCCATAGCATGACGTGGCACGAAGAGGCAAGGGTGAGGCAGAAAAGGCTTCCTCCATTAGTGTGTGTGTGTGTGTGTGTGTGTGTGTGTGTGTGTGTGTGTGTGTGTGTGTGTGTGTGTGTGTGTGTGTGTGTGTGTGTGTGTGTGTGAAATGATTCGTTGGTAATTGTATAGCACTTGAATTAATTACAGTAGTAATGGTAGTGGTGATGATGGTAGTAGTAGTAGTAGTAGTAGTAGTAGTAGTAGTAGTAGTAGTAGTAGTAGTAGTAGTAGTAGTGGTAGTAGTAGTAGTAGTAGTAGTGGTAGTAGTAGTAGTAGTAGTAGTAGTAGTAGTAGTAGTAGTAGTAGTAGTAGTAGTAGTAGTAGTAGTAATAATAACAATAGTAGTAAGTTAATCATAAATTAATAACAGCTTACAGCAAACACCACCACCACCACCACCACCACTGAAAAGATTAAAAACATCTAAACCTCTACAAATATTGTTAGCTACAAAACAAGTGGCGATGCTCCTATTCTGCCTTCCACTCAGGCTTTTATTCCGAAATACAGTGATTATCTCAGGCTGGAGGGCACGAAGGGCGATAGAGGAAGGACGGAATGGCGGAGGGAAGGTAGGGAAGGAGGAGGGAAAGGCGGCTGAGGGGAGAAGAAGGGAGGAGTGGGAAGAGGAGAAGAAATGTTCCGTGCTTAAGAGCAATATAACATCAGGGCTCGTGAGGCAAGATGCATATTACGGCCAACTTGCAATACCCATAGCGGCCATTAATTTGTGCATGGCTCTCCTCCTCCTCCTCCTCCTCCTCCTCTTCTTCCTTTTCCTCATCCACCTCCTCCACCTCCTCCTCCTCGACTTCCCGTCACAAAAACCCGAAAACTGGTACTCCTCGTAATGGCTACCCTGCTTTTTTTTTTTTTTTTCCCTTCTTCGCGGTGATTTACGTTTTAATTCCCTGATTATCGCTTTCTTTTCGGGGCCATTATCTGCGGTTTCTCTAATGGGATAAAGGCCTTCACTCCGGCCCGTGTGTGTGTGTGTGTGTGTGTGTGTGTGTGTGTGTGTGAAGCCGTTTTCTTCAGTATGGTGATAAAAAAGCATAGACTAATGGTGATGATGCTTTCTCATGTGTGGCGAACGTTATCATTGGTGGTGGATGTGGTGATGGTAATGGCGAAGGTGCAAGTATTCCTGGTGCGTCTGTTAATAGTATAAATATGGTATGGTCCTGAGAATAACATTAACAGGAGCACCGAGCAGTAATCATTAAAACAAACCATTGAAATTATTACCGATACAAAAAAAAAATAAGAGAATCATAAACAAAAGAGAGAAAGAAAGAAAAAAAAAAGCTAAAACAGTACTCAATATAAAGAAAAGATGGCGGCAGCTGCGGACCCAGCAGTAATCTTTTCACCACGACACAACCTTGAACACGAGACTCCTCACTTTTTTACCCACCGCAGGACGACACGAGTTACTTCCCTGTTCTCCCTTTCTTATTTACCGCCGCGTCTTGCTTAGGTAACACTAGCACGGAGGCGTCCCGGGCATTACCCACACCAGGACTCCACAAAAACAGTGGGAAAAAAGGTCGTAACAGTCAGTCCTTCCCTCCGCCGCGGGCCTGACGAGGGGGAGGAGAGGGAGAGAGGCGCCTGTCATTAGCTAGGGCCGATTCCCTGTAGGCGCGTGTATGTTAATTGCAAGATCCCCATCATTAGCAGACATCTTTACGCGTCGCCATAACTCAACGGCCAGGCAGCGGAGGCATAATGCACCGACCGTCCACTGCCAAATAGACGTCCCTCGATGGGTGGTCCGCGACTCGGGGCAGACTCAACATTCACTTATTCCCTCCTGCTCCTTTCTTCTCTCAATATTTTTTTTTCTCCTGCTTTTTCACTTATTCCCTTTTGTTTCTTTTTTTCTCTCTTCTTCCTTTTTTACTTATTCTCTTTTGCTTCTTTCATATCATTAGTTGTTTTCTCTTCCTTTTTACTTATTCCTTCTTTC
>NC_087155.1:21585055-21622555 GCF_035594125.1 Scylla paramamosain | reverse complement strand
CGATGTATACATTGTCAGAATATCCGAGTCATCCACACGCTAACACCACAACACGTAACATCACAACCACACACACACACACACACACACACACACACACACACACACACACACACACACACACACACAGTTAGATAGATAGATAGATAGGTAGATAAATAAATGGGTAAATAGATAGAAAGACAGAAATAGATAGATAGATCGACAGATAGATAGATAAATAGATAGACAGATAGATGGATATTTTATTGAACACAGCTAGGAGTTACATCTACATTAGATAGATCAGATAGATAAATGTGAATATTATAACCTCACAAAGTATATACATATTTATATAAGGAAAACATGTGTACTAATTATCAGATCCGTAGTCCACAAAACTCCATACACTAACAAGAAATAATGAGTTTCACTTTCCATCATCATGATCACACACACACACACACACACACACACACACACACACACACACACACACACACACACACACACACACACACACACACACAGCACCACCACCACCACCACCGCCAGAGCAGCACAACACACCGCCCAGCATTCAGTCAGCAGCGCCGTGTCCTCATCGTCGCTTCCAGTGGCCAGCAAACGAGACGGTGCCATTAATTTCTTCTCATTCCCACTTTCGGTCCAGCGGGTCCCTCCCCTCGACACTATTCTTCACTGATTACATCTCTTAATCCCCAGTAATTAATTAGAAGACTAAAGATTTACGCGCCGGTGTCCGTGCATACTAATTCAGGAGCTTAATGAACAGTGTCTCCCCAGCGCGTCATATTAGCAAAACTCACAGAGAATTAATTATGAAATATAGACCTGAAGGGGAACTTTTCCTTTGTCTCGTAATGCTGTATATCTTCGCCACCCTGCAATTTAGATGTCATTATTTTTTCTTTACGTTCTGCTTATGCTTCTTCATCCCTTATGATTATTTTTGCCTCGCCGGCCGTTCACACATTCGGATCTCGGCAAAAAGGCGGAGGGAGAGCGAGAAGGGAGAAAAATAAAGGATTAGCACCGAGTTGTTAGTGCATGAGGATTTTAGCGAAGGCAAGCGAGAGAACAGGATCGTGATTATGTGATTAGATGTGTGTGTATGTGTGTGTGTGTGTGTGTGTGTGTGTGTGTGTGTGTGTGTGTGTGTGTGTGTGTGTGTGTGTGTGTGTGTGTGTGTGTGTGTGTGATATAATGTAAGGCTGAGGGAATGGAAAATGATAAACTGGTTGTCTTCTGCAACTAACAGTTAACTTTGTATCTCTCTCTCTCTCTCTCTCTCTCTCCTCTCTCTCTCTCTCTCTCTCTCACACACACACACACACACACACACACACACACACACACACTGCATCACCAGACATCATCTCTAACACAATCAAAGGAATCAAGACCAGACGAAAGGAACCAAGCAAGCAAGCAAGCACGACTCTCTCTCTCTCTCTCTCTCTCTCTCTCTCTCTCTCTCTCTCTCTCTCTCTCTCTCTCTCTCCTCTCTCTCTCTCTCTCTCTCTCTTTCCTGGCAGCCAAACACATGAAGCACCGAACTCATTACGGGAAATCCTACAACACAGAGACGCAAGCATCATAAAACACCGAACTTTACTGTGGAAAATTTGGAGGGTGACTACAGGTAAGGCACGCCAAGGTATGCATCGGAGCGAGCACGTAGGTACACCAAATGCATTAATTAGGCGAAGGACGTGGATGAGGGGTAAAGGAGATCAGTAATTAGGCTAAGGAGGTAGATTAAGCTGAGGAGTGTGGGTAGGCGGGCACGTAGCGGGATAATTAGGGAGAGGCTAGCAAGGGTAGGCACCGGGACGTAGACAGGGAGATTAAGTAGCCAGATTAATCCGGACGAGCGGGTGGGTTGGTAGGCAAGGCTGCGAGATACAGGCCGATAGGGCAACAAGGTACGGTAGGTATGTTCGTAAACAGTCCACTAGATCAACATAATTAAATGGGCCGTAAAGTAAAACAACACCATACGGAGGAAGAAAAATTTGGAACTCGCTAAGAGGCTGAAGGGATTAGGAAGGAAAGAGGTACGAGAGAGAGAAAAAAAAGGTTTGCCGTAGAGCCGAAAACTAAGGAATATGGGAAGGAAAATGATCTTACAGGATAATACGGAAGAGGAAGAAAAAAAAAAAAACATTCTATATAGGAGAGGATCATATTGCCAAGGTGACTTGAAATGAAGGCGGAAGGCAAAGAATTATGGAGCAGTGAGACGAAAAGTGTGATAAGGAAAAATGCGACGATTATACATAGGAAAGCCATGAAAAAAAAGTTACTTTATGTACTGGTGCAGGAAAATAATAAATAAATAAAATGAGAGGAATCTTTGAAAACAGATGAATAAGTAAACAGATAAATAGATAAATGAATAAGTAAAACAACCAAAACAAAGAAAAAAAGTATATGAACATTAGTACTCATCATTCACATCAGTTTATCAGGATCACTAAACATTAATTGCAGTTTAAACCCTCCATTCATTAGCCACTAAATAAAATCATATCTCCTAACACCATAATTTATCACTTACATTACCTTAATCCCATCACCTAAACAAACAAACAAAAAAAAAAAAAAAATAGACAACAACAGACGTGCAAATACTCTGTCACACATATTTGTTAACAGATCAGTAGAACACTTCCTTTTGTAATACTTTCTTAAGCAATAACTCTATAAAACAAACTGAACCTATGATAACTAACAGCTGGTACATGACAACTCATAAGTCACGTGTAAAGCAAGACTAATAATTTCTGGCAATAACCAAACCATCTCCGGAACTAAATCGCTAAATTGACTTTAAAACTTGGAAATCAACGGTTTTTTCCTTATTTTTTTTTCCGCTCGAGAGAGAGAGAGAGAGAGAGAGAGAGAGAGAGAGAGAGAGAGAGAGAGAGAGAGAGAGAGAGAGAGAGAGAGTATATGTAGGAGGAAGAGTGCAGTAGAAGCGCGGTGATGGGGTGATGGGCGCCACTTTATGGCACCCCAAGAGCCTTTCTAGCGCCGTCGTGCTCCTGGCGGTGATGGGCGGCCCCTTAACGGCCTCAATCCCTACTCGGCGGTGAAACAATAAAACCTCTTTTGAACTCAGGACTCCATGCAGGGGCGCCTCTTTAGGGGAGAGTGAGAGGAGGGGGAGAGTGAGAGGGAGGTTAATAAGGCTAGGATATATGAGTGTGTATGAGAGAGAGAGAGAGAGAGAGAGAGAGAGAGAGAGAGAGAGAGGAGAGAGAGAGAGAGAGAGAGAGAGAGAGAGAGAGAGAGAGAGAGAGAGAGAGAGAGAGAGAGAAACAGACAAACTGATACATAAGCAAACGGACAAACATACGAGTATATACAGACAGACAGACAGATAGATAGACAGACAGACAATCAGATAGATAATCATGTAAACCAAATGCTGACCGACAGACAGACAGACAGACAGGAGAAACAGGCAGACGGGCAGACAAAAACAGCTAGACAAGCAAACAGTTATAATAATAAAACATACTACTTAATAACTGGAAAATGCTTGAAATATTATAAAAGTGAAGAAAAGAAAGAGCAGAAAACGTAAAAAAAAAAAAAAAAAAAAGGATCTCAGACAATAAAACCAAGGCAGGAATTATACATGGTTTAAACTCAACATTTTTTTTTCTTTTTTTTTTGCATTGGTCCAACGCTTCAGAGTACGGCGGACTATCAACACACTATCACAGGACACAAGGTCGCTGCATCCATCGTTCAGGTTATCACAGCGGTCCTCTGCCCCTATCCTTGTATTGGCGCCCGTGGTGGAGAGAGGGAACGGGGAGCGGGGCGGCTGACAGGGGTTAGATGCAGAAGATATGTAGAGTGGTGCTGAGGACGAGACTTATCAAGGCAACCAACAGACTCCTACTTCTAGTGCTCGTATACCCAAAGCAGTGCAATGGTTTAGTAGCAGTAGTAGTAGTAGTAGTAGTAGTAGTAGTAGTAGTAGTAGTAGTAGTAGTAGAAGTAGTAGTAGTAGTAGTACCTAGTAGTAGTAGTAGTAGTAGTAGTAGTAGTAGTAGTAGTAGTAGTAGTAGTAGTAGCAGTAGTAGTAGTTGTTGAAATAGTAGCAATTGTTATTGTTGTTATTGCTATAGTAACAGTAATGGTAGAAGCAGGAACAGTATCAGAATTATTATTATCATTATTATTATTATTATTATTATTATTATTATTATTATTATTATTATTATTATTATTATTAGTAGTAGTAGTAGTAGTAGTAGTAGTAGTAATATTAGTAGTAGTAGTAGTAGTACTAGTAGTGGTAGTACGAGTAGTAGTAGTAGTAGTAGTAGTGTAGTAGTAGTAGTAGTAGTAACAGAGACGGAAAGAAAAGGAAGAAAAAACGAGGAGGAGGAGGAGGAGGAAGAGGAGGAGGAGGTGGAAAGGAAAGAGAAGACGAAGAAGGTGTTATCTTATGAGCTCCTCTACTAAGTGATTCCAGCGAAGGGGATGGACAGCTGAGGACGGCCACGTAATCAGCAGTTCTGGCCGGGATTCGAACCCCGGGATGGTGGAACGGCAGGGCACAAGTCAGTAGCGCTAACAAGTTCACCGCGGCGACAGTAAACACTAGAGGGAAAAAGTTATCGAAAGTTTTATTTGCAATTACTTAAAAGACATCGTGATAAACCTTTTTACGACGACTCTCTCTCTCTCTCTCTCTCTCTCTCCTCTCTCTCTCTCTCTCTCTCTCTCTCTCTCTCTCTCTCTCTCTCTCGCCAAGGCCAAGGGCACACACCTGACCACTATTTATCACTGACTCTCAAACCAAATGGCGGCATGACTGCATAAGGTGTTCTCTGACTGTCAATCCGTGTGTGTGTGTGTGTGTGTGTGTGTGTGTGTGTGTGTGTGTGTGTGTGTGTGTGTGTGATATCGATAATGATGATGTGTGGCACGGATGAAGGTGCTAGAGAGAGAGAGAGAGAGAGAGAGAGAGGAGGAGAGAGAGAGACGAGAGAGAGAGAGAGAGAGAGAGAGAGAGAGGGAGAGAGAGAGAGAGAGAGAGGACCAAAAAGGTACAACAAAAAAAAACAAAAAAAAAAAAAAAAACAGACACACACAAGGCAAACAAACGGACGAACAGACAGACGAATAGACAGACAGACAGACAGACAGACCACCAACAGTGCACCCTCACAAACTGCGCCCAGCCTTCCCTCACTCGCACTTTCCTCCAAATAAAGTCAGGCAGGCCAGTCATGATATTCAATTAAACGCCCTAATTTCCCGCGGGACTGCAGCCTACGCGGACACACGATCGTCGCCGCATTAGACAGATAAGGAAGCCCCATTACCCGGCCGCCTATCAGACCAATCCCTTAATGGTTGGTGCATAAGAGAGGCAGCTTACACACGCCGATCCTATCTACGCTATTTATATGCATTTTTTCCCGGTTTGTTACTCGAGAAGGTACTGGTGAATTCCCTCTCTCCGTTTTCTTTTTTCTAGAGGTCTATCTGAAGTTATCTTGTTCTTGGTTAACTGGAAGCTCTTCTGACTGCAGGGAGCGCTGGCTGTCTCTCAGTGCGGCTGTCACACGATGATATAAGTGGCATATTAATGGGGCTGCCTTGGGTCTGTGGCTGCTGGCAGAGATAGAAGGGAGGGAGGGATAAAGGGAGGAGGAATAAAAGAAAGGTTTTGGGTGGGAGGGAAAAGAGGGATAGGTGAGGGCGTGTGGGTGGGTGGGTGGGTGGCAGGATGGAGATAAGACGAAGGTGGAAGGGTGAGAGATAAAAGGGTGGAGAGATGGAGAGACGGGGAGGAGGAGGAGGAGGAGGAGGAGGAGGAGGAGGAGGAGGAGGAGGAGGAAGAGGGGGGAAGAAATGGAGTATGATTCAGTTTGAGGCGCGAACTTTCAAGTAAGAGCGGCTATGCCATCCATGTTTATTCTCTTGTTATTTCAGTTTCCCCGTCGCGCTCAATTCTGTGCGACACTTGCCATCGTTCCCCAGAATAGCCTCGTCCAATCACGTGTCAAAATATATGTAAATCGTTCGGCGGGATCGTCCATCATCCACCAATCAGAGAGGAGAATCTCGTACTTCCTGTGGCGCCCGACCAATAGGGGTCCAGCCGCTTAAACTGCTTCATTTTCTGTGATTTATCGCCCCTGTTCACTCCATAAGGCTGTATTTTCCGTCTTATTTTTAGTGCGTGTTTGTATTTTTTTATTGCCTCGGCGCTTGGCATATTTCATCTTGAGGAGAACGTCTTTGTGAGGCCCGCGTTCCCCCAGTTATGAAAGGAGACGGGCCTGTTGATCTCTCTCTCTCTCTCTCTCTCTCTCTCTCTCCTCTCTCTCTCTCTCTCTCTCTCTCTCTCTCTCTCTCTCTCTCTCTCCCACCTTATCGCAGTATGCAAAACACGCTCCTCCGAATTTCTCTCTTATCCTATTTTATTTGTTTTGCATTCTACAGTGAAAACTTTATAACTTTACTATCACCAGCAAGCGAGTATTTACGAGGGTGAATGAGTGGACGTCTAGTGAATATCAACGTCAACACACTCGGCGTTAAAGTCTCGCGGGGAGTCTGAATATATACTTCTTCATTCACACAAGGTAAATGGTATGAAAGTGATCTTTATTTACAGATTCCATGAGTCCCGAGACGCGCCTCCAAAAACGACGAGATGCAATGAGACAAGAACGACAAAATATTATCGGATGCGCTGAGGGAGTGTGTTTGGTTAGAGGAAATCTGGAGGGAGGGAAAAAAATAAAAGGAAGGGATGATATGACATGGCGCGTGAGGAGGAGGCGGGGAAGGCAGGGGAGGGAGGGAGGAGGAAAGGAGAAAAGCATGAGAACAAGAGGACAATTTGTTGGTACATAGCGACAGAAACGAGGAATTATAGTGACAACATGAAAATAAAGAAAATCAAGGAAAGGGAGGAAGGTAGAAAACAATACGATTAGCAACAGATGAATGAGGCAGGAATGAGGGAAGTGAATAAAGGAATGAAGAAAAGAAAGGAAGGATAGAAGAAGAAAAAGATACAGCGGACAAGAACAGAGGGAAGGAGAAAGGGAGAGAGCAGCGCACGGGACTAAGAGACACGAACAAAAGATAAGAAATTTTGGAGGGATTGGCAAGAAAAAGGAGCGTGCAGGATGAAGGACAAAATGATGAAGGAGGCAACGGGGAAGGCTTGAAGCAGGAGTGGGAAGGCGTCGCGCAGGGAAGCACCGGGGCGTCGGGAGGCGTGGGAGGAGGAGGAGGAGGAGGAGGAGGAGGAGAGTCGTTCGCTTCTGGGTGAGGGATGGTGGCGGGGCCGCAGCGCCACGATACTCATTATGATAGCGTCTCAACCACACCTGACGACATGCGGGGTACGGTGCGGGGGAAGCGGCCGGGTCGAGAGATCACGGGGGTGGGAGCAGCATGGAGGAGGAGGAGGAGGAGGAGGAGGAGGAGGAGGAAAAGAAGCCTTTCTCATTTTAACACTTTCACAACTGCATGTAAGGAAGCTGAAATTTAAGGCAATTTTTTTCTTGACAGTCATCAGAGTTTGTCGCATTGCTAGATTAAAAATAAGCAAAATCTCACTCCAGTACATCAAAGTTTTTCAGTGATACGAAGTAGTGAAAAATGAAGAAGGTATCATTAACTTCTTGGGAGTTGTGAAACATCTTATCTATAGAAAAGGATCCGTTGTAATATCAATATACAATACTATTAATATTTACCACAATATAGAATTACATACCAGACCATAAACTATTGTCCAGCCATAAAAGTAAAGTAATTAAACTGATATTTAGTCTGAGGAAGGCAGAGATAATATTTGACAAGCCTTACTCCTCGCCGCAAGACAGACTGACTCACGCCTCTGAACAAACCACTGACTCACACCACCCTACCGGGACCCGTGACTCATTAACATTCTCCTAAAGAACACCACTCCCTCTATGCCTTCCTCCCCTTCCGTCCCTTTCACAGTAACCAAACCTTAGTAATTTTTTAGCACCACCCCTATACCGGCCCTCCCTTCCTTTCCTTTCCCCGGAACCTCCTCTGCCTCCCTTCTTGGCCCGACGGTAACGGAGTCGCCCTTTCAAGCAACAAAGCACGGCCCGGTGTCGTCAACAAATGGTGCCGCTTCATTATCCCAAGCGGGAGCGCCGTCAGCCTTTTCTTCCCCGTAAACGAAGACTTTGTGTCGCCTTTCACTCCCTTCGCTAAAAGATGCTGCCGCTGTCGTTCACTTCCCTTGCAGGCAATGTCCCCCGCGTCCCCGAGTGCAGAAAATATAAAACCCACTTAATCACCACCACGGTCGCCACAGCATCCCGAGCAGACGTCCATCTCTAGGGAGGCTGCAGCTCAGGTTATCTCTCTTATCTAGGCGCTTATCGTCAGTTCATTATTATCGTGCGTTTATCAGCTGCCGGGAAACAATGGTACGCTGTGGAGGAGGCGGACGAGGAGGACGATGACGACGACGAGGAGGATGAGGAGGAGGAGGAGGAGGAGGAGGAGGACTACAAAGAAAAAGCAAAGAAAAAGCCAAACATCAACAATAATAGGATGAAATGATCGGAATAGATATGAAAAATTAAGGATTTAGAAAAGAAAAAGAAAGAAAGAGGTGGAAAAAACGGAGAAATGAATGGATATTGAAAAGAAGGATGCGAAAAAAAAACGAAAGGATATTTGAGTCCTACAAAAATAAGAAAAGGAGAAGAAAGTAGACAAGAGGAAGGAGTGTTTCAAAAGCCAAGAAAAAAAGAAAAATAAGGAGAAAGCGCAGATTTTTTTCTTTTTTTGGAGGTAAAAAAATAATAAAAAAGTTATTAAAGGTAAGATTGGTTATTTCAAGGTCACGAAAATGACTCACTTGAGGGTAAATGGTAAGGTTCCTTTTTTGGGATGAGGAAGGGGAGATGAAGACCAAATGGAGGGATGAGGAGGAGGGAAGAAGAGAATGGGTGAGTGGGAGGGCGGAGGAAGGCTGAAAAGAGAAAGGGATGAGGAGAGGAAGGAAGGTATTGGAAAAGGAAAGAGGGATGGAAAAAAGGAAGATGGAAGGAGAGAAAGGAAGGTAGGAGACTAAAAAAAAGGAAGCAGAGAAAGGTGATAGAAAAGAGACAGGGTGAAGGGAATGAAAGGAGGAAGGAGTGAAGGAAGGAGATAAATGAGAAAGGAATAAAGAGGAGGGAGGATGATGGTAAAAACTAAGAACAAAGGCCATTTTAATAGGTGGTTTCGAGAACTCGTATTAATGATTTAGAGATTCATAGAAGTCGTGCTTCCGCCTGACTCTCTAACCATCCCTTCCCTTCCTCCACATGCCTTCTAACTTCCTTCCTCAGCCACATACCTTGCTATCTTCCCCTTCCATTCCCTTCCCTTCTTCCCACACAATCCATTCTCTTCCCATACATTCCCTGTTACTTTCCTCCCTTCTCGTCCATTCTCCCAACCCGATCATTTCCTTCATTTATTCTTCTATTTTCTCCTCCTCCCTTCTTATCTCTTCCTCTTAACCCAGTTACTTTTCTACATACTCTGCCACTTTCTTCCTCCCCTTCCTTCCTTCCCCTCCTTCACTCCTGCCTCTAATTCGCTCTTCCTATCGCTTCCCGTTCACTCCTTCTCTTCCTTGTATCTCTATTCTCCCTGTTCACATGGCAAACCTCGTCGTCCACCTCCTCCACTTCCACCACCACCTCCTTCCCCTGGTTCTGGCCCCTGTACCCTTCACCCCCTCACCCACTCACCCCTCACCTCCCGGACAGGGTACAAATTGGTCTCGGTGGGGAGCCAATCAGTGCCACGATCAAGGTCACCAGGCAATCCCACTCAGTCACGGGGTCAATACGAGGTCATCAGATACCCCGCCGCGTGGCAAGCGACCCCCGCACCACCTATGGGCATTACCATAGAGAACGAGCGGCTGGTAATGAATTACTCGCCACATAACCATCTTAATACACTCCCGGGATATTGCGTCAGACCCTTACAGAGGCTTAGTGGGGAGGAATAAGTCACGCGGCCCGCTACACCCAAGCTACACCATCGGCTACACCCCGCCAAGGCGGTCAGGGAGGCCAAGGGGTGGCAACTCTGACCTCCTGACGTGGTGAGAAGGATCATTTGTGCTACATTGCCCGCCGCGGCTCCAGAACTACTCCTCCTTTCTGTCCGTTGTTAAGTTAGAGAGGGAGAGTCTTCAGTAAATCAGCTAAGGAGGGTTTTACTTAAGCAATGATACGTCTGATAGAAAATAAACCCTTGTGTTGAGGAGGATGGTGTGTGTGTGTGTGTGTGTGTGTGTGTGTGTGTGTGTGTGTGTGTGTGTGTGTATCATCTATTACCCGCGAGATGACCAATCCTTACGCTCGCTTTAAAGGCAGTGGTTGAAAAACACTAATGCTCTAATGTTGTACGTCTCGATATGGGCCTTGCATGCGGCGCCCTGGAGGCAAAACACGTGATAGTCAAACTTGGCTCAGTCTTTACACTCCGAAGCCTTTCCAGACAACGCTATATGGAGAAGACAATCCTTACGATGACTGCATCCTTTTTGCTTTTGTTTTCTGAGCAGTGAAATACGGTGTCTGAATACAAGCGACAATGCATATATGATTAAAATTACTATAACTATTATTATTATTATTATTATTATTATTATTATTATTATTATTAATATTATTATTATTATTATTTTTAATACTATTATTATTATTATCATTTACACAGCATCAACTAAAGTTACTTCATTTTAAACAAACCAACACAATCCCTTTCTCTCTCTCTCTTTAAAGTCAGACCACAAGCGCCAACAGAACTGACAATGGAGCAGCAAAACATTTCACCCTCAATGAATAAAAAAGAAAATGAAGTAACAAAATACAAAACTACAGTTACGAGTTGTCTTTTAAGGCAGAGAAAAAAGGGCAAGGAAAGACAACAAAGCCGAGGCACAACAGCCCGCCATAAAGAAGGGCGGCGTGCCAAGGGTCCGCGTGGGAACACCCTTATTAATAGTGGAGGAAACAAGCCAGCTGAGAGAGAGAGAGAGAGAGAGAGAGAGAGAGAGAGAGAGAGAGAGAGAGAGAGAGAGAGAGAGAGAGAGAGAGAGAGAGAGAGAGAGAGAATTGTTATTGTTGTTGTTTATTTATTGCTCCCTTAGGCATCGGGTGTCATATATAAACTACACAAAAAGTGTTCATACATCTAGTGGATAATTGATGAATATAATGGAAATAAATTATAATATAAACACCGTTACACTAACATCAACAAAACAAAAGAGAACAAAATAATACAAAAACAAACAAGCAGACAAAGCAAAGAGAGAGAGAGAGAGAGAGAGAGAGAGAGAGAGAGAGAGAGAGAGAGAGAGAGAGAGAGAGAGAGAGAGAGAGAGAGAGATTGTGTTACTATGAGTTTCACAAGGTGGTTACTTCATGCCCAAGCCACAAAGCCACACGCCTATTCACGCACAACTCATCTCCATAATGATCCAAGACGGACTGTGGAATTCTTGGTAAGGTCTTTGTAGCAAAAGGCCTTTCAGTTTCCCGCCGCGGCAGGTGCCAGTCTACTAACAGGGGAGGCGGGACACACTTCCCCCACTAACACCCATAAGCCATTCACTGCCGGCTGGAATTGGGCTCAGGGATCTGCCGGGGATCAAATCTCAGCTACCCATTGCCCTACAGGCGGAGACGATTTGAGCCGATCATCTTTCACGCTGTGGTGTCTGTTCATCTAGGAAAGGATAGGTATGAGGCGTAAGTCAAGAAGTTGTGATCTTGCCGCCCTGTGTGTGTGTGTGTGTGTGTGTGTGTGTGTAGTCAGGTGCAAGCCAAAAACTGAGGAATAGGGAGGTAAATATTTCAGAGTAAATTAAACTGAGACAATGAATTCTCGACAATATGTAAGTATTTTCAGGGCGAATTCACTGACTGTGTCGTCCGCTGGTTGAGTTGTCTGCTGGTTGAGTTGTCTGCTGGTTGAGTTGTCCGCTGGTTGAGTTGTCCGCTGGTTGAGTTGTCTGTTGGTTGAGTTGTCCGCTGGTTGAGTTGTCTGCTGGTTGAGTTGTCTGCTGGTTGAGTTGTCTGCTGGTTGAATTGTCTACTGGTTGAGTTGTCTGCTGGTTGAGTTGTCTGTTGGTTGAGTTGTCTGCTGGTTGAATTGTCTGTTGGTTGAGTTGTCTGCTGGTTGAGTTGTCTGCTGGTTGAGTTGTCTGCTGGTTGAGTTGTCCGCTGGTTGAGTTGTCTGCTGGTTGAGTTGTCTGCTGGTTGAGTTGTCTGCTGGTTGAGTTGTCTGCTGGTTGAGTTGTCTGCTGGTTGAGTTGTCTGCTGGTTGAGTTGTCTGCTGGTTGAGTTGTCTGTTGGTTGAGTTGTCTGCTGGTTGAATTGTCTGTTGGTTGAGTTGTCTGCTGGTTGAGTTGTCTGCTGGTTGAGTTGTCTGCTGGTTGAGTTGTCTGCTGGTTGAGTTGTCTGCTGGTTGAGTTGTCTGTTGGTTGAGTTGTCTGCTGGTTGAGTTGTCTGCTGGTTGAGTTGTCTGCTGGTTGAGTTGTCTGCTGGTTGAGTTGTCTGCTGGTTGAGTTGTCTGCTGGTTGAGTTGTCTGCTGGTTGAGTTGTCTGCTGGTTGAGTTGTCTACTGGTTGAGTTGTCTGCTGGTTGAGTTGTCTGCTGGTTGAGTTGTCTGCTGGTTGAGTTGTCTACTGGTTGAGTTGTCTGCTGGTTGAGTTGTCTGCTGGTTGAGTTGTCTGCTGGTTGAGTTGTCTGCTGGTTGAGTTGTCCGTTGGTTGAGTTGTCTGCTGGTTGAGTTGTCTGCTGGTTGAGTTGTGCGTTGGTTGAGTTGTCTGCTGGTTGAGTTGTCTGCTGGTTGAGTTGTCCGTTGGTTGAGTTGTCTGCTGGTTGAGTTGTCTGCTGGTTGAGTTGTCTGCTGGTTGAGTTGTCTGCTGGTTGAGTTGTGCGTTGGTTGAGTTGTCCGTTGGTTGAGTTGTCTGCTGGTTGAGTTGTGCGTTGGTTGAGTTGTCCGTTGGTTGAGTTGTCCGTTGGTTGAGTTGTCCGTTGGTTGAGTTGTCCGTTGGTTGAGTTGTCCGCTGGTTGAGTTGTCCGCTGGTTGAGTTGTCCGCTGGTTGAGTTGTCTGCTGGTTGAGTTGTCCGCTGGTTGAGTTGTCCGCTGGTTGAGTTGTCTGCTGGTTGAGTTGTCCGCTGGTTGAGTTGTGCGTTGGTTGAGTTGTCCGCTGGTTGAGTTGTCCGCTGGTTGAGTTGTCTGCTGGTTGAGTTGTCTGCTGGTTGAGTTGTCCGCTGGTTGAGTTGTCTGCTGGTTGAGTTGTCCGCTGGTTGAGTTGTCTGCTGGTTGAGTCGTCCGCTGGTTGAGTTGTCCGCTGGTTGAGTTGTCTGCTGGTTGAGTTGTCCGCTGGTTGAGTTGTCTGCTGGTTGAGTTGTCCGCTGGTTGAGTTGTCTGCTGGTTGAGTCGTCCGCTGGTTGAGTTGTCCGCTGGTTGAGTTCTCTCCTGAGTTCTCCACTAACCACAAGTCCGTGGCCTGGTTTCCCGGCGCCTACTCTGCTGGCCGGGAAGGGATAAGCACCAGCCTGCGGCCCTCTTGTCGGCCTCACCGTTCGGCAGATATTAATCATAGATAAATACTCGGCCCACCACTCTGCCGCGCGGGTATTGCTCTCTTCTCGGCGGGGAGTGTGTGTTTTAGGGCGTAAGGAAGGCGTATCGGGCGTGGTCCCTAGTGATGGGAGCATGACGAAGGGCCTCGCCCCCCGCCGCGGCCTCAACAAGACCCCGGCCACTAGTGGTCTTCCTGATGGCGTAATGACGCAGATTTAGTTAAGGTGAACGCAAGTCAATTAAGTGAACGCTCTCCTCTTGTGGACGATTACTCTCCATCAGTTGTGGGCGAGATGAATGCAATTATTATGAGCGTCTGGTGGATATGAACCGGCCAGAGAGAGAGAGAGAGAGAGAGAGAGAGAGAGAGAGAGAGAGAGAGAGAGAGAGAGAGAGAGAGAGAGAGAGAGAGAGAGAGAGAGATTTGACCTGTTCTCAGTCTACTAAGATACTCGTACTACATGTACGAGTAATAAAAGAGCACTCTTGCTGAACATCACAGGTCGCTGAAATGTGTCACTTGGGAGGATAAAGCAGAGTGAATATTGCTTTAGACGACAGACAGTTACACACACACACACACACACACACACACACACACACACACACACACACACACTCACACACAAACTTATATTATCGTGGAAGTGGCCGGCCACTCTCCTGCCCCGAGTGGTCACGTTAAAACTCCCTTTACTGCTTTATTCGCCCTAAAAGTCACATTTAGGGAGATTAGCAGATTTTAGAGCGAAACTCGCTTGACTGAAAAATTGTAGACGCCACTGGTGAGGACAGTGCTGTATTTGACGTCACCCTGCACTAAGAGCGAAATTCATACTTAATCTGCCTACACGAATGATCCTTGTGTAATATTTCTGCATTATGGAAGATGGAGGAAATGGAGATCTTAACAGCACAGGGATGGAAGACAAGGGGGAGAGAGGGATGGAGGGAGACGAAGATGATAAAAGGGTGGTAGAACGAGGAGAGAGAGAGAGGGAGAGAGGGAGAGAGGGAGGAAGGGAGAGGTGGAGGGGATAACAGGTAGTGAATGAGAGAGAGAGAGAGAGAGAGAGAGAGAGAGAGAGAGAGAGAGAGAGAGAGAGAGAGAGAGAGAGAGAGAGAGAGAGAGAGAGAGAGCATGGAGGTAAAAGGAGGAGGAGGAGGAGGAGGAGGAGGAGAGGACGCGGCAAAAAGTTAAAGTAGGAATACACGTGCTTGAAATACCAAAGCGATTTATAATGAAACAAGTGTGTACAAGAAATTGGTCCGTTTGTTTCCGCGTCATGGTGGAGATAAAAGACATCAATTTATATTTCCTAAAAGGCCGCTCGTTGGCTAACACAATGACTCCTTAACTAATGGGCGCGTCGATTCCGTGGTTATCAGGGTCCTCAGTGGCCTCGCGCGCCATCGGAGGCTTACCACCCAGGCGAGATCTCCTCCTCCTCCTCATCTCCGGTACTTCCTACTATCTTGAAGACTTATTCTGTTGTATTCTCTCAGTGGTTTTATGTTAGGTAAGGAGTGGGTCTACGTATTGATTCTCTCTCTCTCTCTCTCTCTCTCTCTCTCTCTCTCTCTCTCTCTCTCTCTCTCTCTCTCTCTCTCTCTCTCTCTCTCTCTAGGTGGTAGCAATCTATAAACTCTTTAATTATATATATATCTCTCCTTAGTTATTTACATGATACGCAAAATACTTAATCCTCTCTTTGTTTGACTCGAAAGAAGGAAACATTATAGCTTATCATTAGTGTAATAATTCCATTGCATAGCTATAAAGCACATGATATACGAAAACTTTCCTTAGATTAGTCGTAAAAAAAAAAAAGGTTCCTTAGCATAACTACGTACAATGCAGTTTACTTCACTATCAAGCCCGATACCTTGCCATGAATATAATAATGCGTACAGTCAGTTCCAAAAATAAAAATGCGTAAAGTATCATAATTTTGCACGGTAAAACTATCAGAATTCATTTATGTACTCGGCTTGTAATATAGCAACAGAAGCACCGACAAAGTGCCTCCTAAAACAACAGGTAATTATTCAAGATGAGTGGAAGTTCTAATCTGCGAGCGTGGTGCGGCTGGACGAGGTATGATTACGAATACACAAAATGTCTCTATACTCATGATCAAATAGGATTATTAGCCTTGAGTAAACCTGTTAAGAAAAGACAAATCACGGAGAAAAAACTGACCGATTACGTGCAGACTAATATAATACTCTAATTATCGGCCTGCTTGCGGCTCATTACCCCATTAAGCACTATTAGAGAAGTCAGGCAAAGAAAAATGCTGACCCGGTATTCTCCCCGGCATCGTCAATCACGTGTGAAGGACGAGCCAGGCACACCTCCCTCCCTCCTGCCTCCTCCCTCCTCCCTCCCCGAGACGTGCCTTGTTCCTACCAGCGCGGAATGTTGTGATGCGAGGAGTTCAGGAAGGACTCATCTTCCAAATCTCAAATAATCTCTTCCCCCGCCACTCATCACTCCTCATCCTTCCAATTTCTTCCTGAGCAACCAGTGTCTCTGCTCCACTACACTCTAGCCAGCACTCTCTCATCTCACTCTCTGTACACCAGTCACAAGCATCACTACTGCCTTACAAATGAGTATTCTTCTACTCCTCCTCCTCCAACTCCTCCGACACACACACACACACACACACACACACACACACACACACACACACACACACACACACTATCAACTTGAGCCGAACAAAGTCAAACAGCCGCGGCCCATCAAACCCAACACACGCTGTCCTTCTTTCTCCACCGGCCAAGACAAAAATCCCCGCTGGTCAACACGGCGCAAACCTCCAGCGGCCGGCGCGAGGGAGGCTTGGTCACGATCCACGGTTGGCTTAGTGACGTCACGTTTCGTGTGATGATGGCTGGGTCAACAATGCGGGGTGGGGCGGGGCCGAGGGTCACTGAGGCGGGTTGACCACTTTCCCGGGGTGGGTGGTTGCAAAGGTGGGGTGAGAGAGATAAGTTGGAGGGGTCAGCGGGGGAAGGGGAGAGGTGAGGCGAGGTGAGGCAGACGTATGCGCAGGATGGTCACACGTAAGACAGAGAGACGTTGTCATCCTCCCAAGGTCCTGGTTTTTCTTTTTCCCTTCCTCTTCCTCCTCCTCCTCCTCCTCCTCCTCCTCCTGGCGCTGGTGGTGCTGGTGGTGGTGCTGGTGCCGGGGTCCGCGCGGCCACATAAGGTTATATAAAACACACAGACACACGTGGGGCGTCAGCTAAGTCAACACGCGTGACGTCTCTCTCGTGTATATAAAGATCAGCGTTTTGCAGTTTGTTTAGAGAAGCAGATTTGTGGAGTCGCTCCATTAGCAGAGAGAGAGAGAGAGAGAGAGAGAGAGAGAGAGAGAGAGAGAGAGAGAGAGAGAGAGAGAGAGAGAGAGAGAGAGAGAGAGAGAGAGAGACACACACACACACACACACACACAAAGGATGTTTACCATTTCCTTGAGTACAAAACCTTCTCCCAACACCACCAGTATCACCACCACCACCATCACCACACCCTGCCCCTCTCCCTCTCCCTCCCCCTTCCCCTACCCCTCCTCCTTCTCCTCCCCCCAGGTAATATCGGTCACCAAGCCTCACCTTTACACACTTATCGGCGGGAACATCGGGACCTGGGAATAAGCCGGACCCTGCACGATATATGCGACCGCCGCCTGCAGGGACCTCCGATACAATTAAAGTCAGTATTGGATCGAACGTAAATACTGTAAGACCCTTTTTTTCCACCCCCTCTCTCACTCTCTTTCTTTCTCTTTTCCATCCCCTCCCAACCCTTAAACGTGTCGGGAATATCAGATAAAAGGTTGTATTTTACCGCCTCAGCCTCACTACTAAATATACAAGATCCGTGACCTGCCATTGAGTCCGTAATATTATAGAGCCTCGATGGGGGAAGGGAGGGGGAGAGGGAGGGAGGATGAAATGCCAGACGCGAGCCGAATGTTCCTCCTCCTCCTCACCAACGGCGCAGGAAGAAATATACAAGAAATATATAGATAATCGAAATAATGTGACAGAATCAGATAGTACTGGCTGCATATATTTACCCTGGCGAGAGAAAAATGTTGTAGCCGAAGCTTGGTGAGTAAAACGACCGCATTAAAGAGAGAGAGAGAGAGAGAGAGAGAGAGAGAGAGAGAGAGAGAGAGAGAGAGAGAGAGAGAGAGAGAGAGAGAGAGAGAGAGAGTTAGAAATGATAAGTGGAATCGTAAAAGAAAAGACCATCATTCGTCTCGGCAAAATCAGACCACAGTACTGAAATCTCTTCCCTTATTCTTCCTCCTTTTCCTCCTCCTTTTCCTCCTCCTCTTGACGCCCTCCTTCTGCCTCTTCCTCCTCTGTTTCGTCTTCTTTCTTCCTCCTCTATCGTTCTGCTTTTTTAATTTTTTTATTTTCACCTTTCCTGTTTCTTTCCTCGTTCTATTCTTCCTCCTCCTTCTCCTTTTCTTGTTGCTTCCCGCTCTGCTCTATTTTCATATCTTATTCGTCTTTTTCTTTTCCTCCTCCACAGCCAATTCTCTCTCTCTCTCTCTCTCTCTCTCTCTCTCTCTCTCTCTCTCTCTCTCTCTCTCTCTCTTCAACTTGTTTTTATTTACGTCCCTCTACTTTTTCCTTCTCCTCCTCCTTTCTCATCCTTCTCTTTTCCTCCTTCTCCTCCTCCTCCTCCTCCTCCTCCTCCTCCTCCTCCTCCTCCTCCTACTCTTCCTGCTCCTCCTGCTCCTGGCCGCACCACGACGCAGGTTCGGTCAACAAAAACACAGCAGAGCTCCCCCCCACACCCACACACACACACACACACACACACACACACGCACGCACACACACACACAATAATCACAGGCTAAAGCAGCGCAGTAAATCGCGGCAAACCCACAGTCGCCGCCAACAACACGTGACCAGAGAATATATAACATGTGAAAGAAAATACGACGCCAAAGAAATCATACTTAAATTGCTTCCATAAATTCCCAATAATGAGAAATGGAAGGAGGACGACGAGGACCAGAAGGAGGAGAAAGTAAATGCCTTGTAGTAATGTTTCATGGGATTTCTGGGAGTTTGAAAGGGAGAGAGGGCTTGCAGTAGATGGGAAGCTTTGAAATAATTGTATACATGTGTGTGTGTGTGTGTGTGTGAGCAACGCCCAGAAGTAGGGGAAGGTGTGGGTGATGGTGAAGGAGGGCCTGTGGGCGTGGGGGAGGCGTGGGTGGCCTTGGATGGGCGTGGGTGGTTATTTGGCGATAGGGAGATGAGACAGATGGGATATCAAAGATGGGAGATAAAGATGAGAGAGAGCGAGAGACAGAGAGAGAGAGAGAGAGAGAGAGAGAGAGAGAGAGAGAGAGAGAGAGAGAGAGAGAGAGAGAGAGAGAGAGAGAGAGAGAGAGAGAGAGAGAGAGAGAGAGAGAGAGAGAGAGAGAGAGAGAGAATTGGGCGAGGTTTTTTTTTTTTTTGCTGAGGAGGAGGAGGAGGAGGAGGAGGAGGAGGAGGAGGAGGAGGAGGAGTTTAAATTCTGATGGGTGGAAATACGTACAGCCAAGTTTCGTGGTAAAGGAGAGCAAGGTTACGCATCGCTTACCTCTCCTCCTCCAGGATAGAGTTACCTTGTATTTCATCTCTCCTCCAACGACTCGAATACTTCCTCGTGAAGGACATCAACTCACTTAGGAACGAACAGAAAAAAAAAAATATACTGATTCATTTCAAACTGCTCTTAATGTTGTGGCCTTTACTGACTGAGGCGAGTCCGGTTACATATACATTGATTCTGGGCTGCTTTTATGTGTGTGTGTGTGTGTGTGTGTGTGTGTGTGTGTGTGTGTGTGTGTGTGTGTGTGTAAGAAAAAGAAGCGGAGTGAGGTCTTGACACGAACCCAGAGTCGCTTGGAAGTCAAACACCCCATCGTTCATGCTCCTCACATTTACATAGAGCACCGCCCCATTTCTCGATCACTGGGGACGCCTGAGGGGAGTCGCGTCCTGATCCCGACGGTGCGCTGTCTCGACATTTACCTCAAGACAAGAGCAGCCAAGTGGCTTCAGGACTGACAATAAGGGGAAAAAATTCAAAATCGCACTCGGGTTTAATGTGACAGGGGCCTGACAGGTGGCGGGGTGTGCCATTCGCTCCGCCTCCCTGCAAGACAAAAGCTCCCTTTGCTTCTCTTCCCTCCGACACGGGAAAACGTTTTTGCCGGACACTACAAAACATTACAACTGATTAGTCAAATGTTCAGTGGTACCCTGGGCGTTAGAGGGCGTGTTTATGCGTACGGGGCGGCAATCAGGCGTAATCAGACTCTCTTCACCGATCCTGATTTACTGCCGTCGAACATTAGGTTGGGTAATGCCCACTGGAGTCCGTCCCGTCGGTGGGCATGTCGGCCAAGACTCTCCGTTTCCCGGGACGCCACTCGCTCAGTCTGCTAAGAGGCCAAAGAGCCACTAAAGTCCCTCAATAGGACGCGGGAGGGCACCTAAGGCGACCCCACGAGAAATCTGAATAAAGTTGGGGCGGTGCGGTGCGGCGGCAGGTGGGTCGTGGCTACACCCTCCCGGTAACACAAGAACCTCTCAACTTTACGACTGGCTGGGACACTTCGTCAACTGGGGGACAATGGCACCCCTCATCCGGGATTCGCCTCCTCCAGCCCTCTCACTCGCCTCGTCCTGCTTCCTCTCTCTCTGTGAACCTCATCCTTACCCTCACGCCTCCCCTACTCTCTTAACTACCAGTGTCATTTCAGCGTCTTTGTGGGAAGAAGGAAAACTCGATGGAATAGCTTTAAGATCCCTCCTCCTCCTCCTCCTCTTCCTCCTTCATCTCCTTTTCTCCTCCTCCTACTCTATTAAGGCGCGACATTATTCTCTAAAGCGACGGAAAAGAAGCGGAGGAGTTCCAATCGAGATTTTTTCCTCCCTCTGAGAACCAGAACACTGTGTGCCCCGTTACGAATCTCTGAACCCGGATCAAGCTGCCTCGCGCTTATATTTCAAGATTACAGAAGCCCGCACGTCGACCAGCGGGCTTCTAGGGTCAATACGGGCGCAGGCGTGGAATCGGCGTGTCCTCTGCGGTCATCTAACAGAGCACAGTGGCGGGTTCATGTCGTGTATATATTTATTCAGCGGCAGAGGCGGAGTAGAACGGCCCGAGAGTTTGTTGGAAGTGAGTGCGCCGCTCGGTGCTGGTGGCTGCTTGTCTCTCACGGGGGAAAGTAGCGGCATGTCACTTGAAGCATGCTGAGTGTAACTAAACGGACTTCTTGAACGCAAGGCTTAAAAAAATATTGTAGGAAAATTGTTTTTATGATAGGAAATAATCTCTCTCTCTCTCTCTCTCTCTCTCTCTCTCTCTCTCTCTCTCTCTCTCTCTCTCTCTCTCTCTCTCTCTCTCTCTCTCTCTCTTACCATCCGTTGCAACTCCCAACGTTTTTTCCTCACATTTCCCAAATTTGCCTTCCCTAAGCGTCCCCAACAACACCTCCCCGTCACCCTGGACACAACTACACGCCGCGTCCCTCCCGCACCGCCACCTGAGAATCACACCTTAAATAATCCTCTCACCTGATACCTCGACTCCTCCTGTGTGACGGAGAGGAAGAGAGGGAGGGAGAGGAGGAGAGGAGGCATGGGAGTAGTGGAGGGGTAAAGGGATAAGGATGAATTCTTAAGAGGGAACAAAAGAATGAGAGAGAGAGAGAGAGAGAGAGAGAGAGAGAGAGAGAGAGAGAGAGAGAGAGAGAGAGAGAGAGAGAGAGAGAGAGAGAGAGAGAGAGAGAGAGATAAGGTTCCACAAAAGGCTAAGAAAAAGTTCACTAATTGTTTATGTGTGAGATAAGCTTATCGATATTAATGGTATAGTTGTGGTTCTATGAGCCTCATATATACATGTGCAGGTGAGGGAGAGAAAACACGGCGAGATAAGGTCAGCCAGGTAAGGCCAGGTGAATAATTATGACGTGCTTGAATGCTACGATGACCAAGTGTGCGTATATACGTAGCAATGCATGTAGTGTACAGCAACAAACTACACACACACACACACACACACACACACACACACACACACACACACACACACACACACACACACACACACACACACACACACACACACACACACACACACATACACACACACACACCGCATCGGTCAAGCTTCTCTCTTCTAACCATCTGACTTATTATCCACAAGTCTGGTTTTTTCCTCGCCTCTCAAGAGTTAACACCAAATTTGGGGGTGTGGCCGATATATTCGAAGGTTACCGGCGACCTCTCTCGTTTCTATAAGAACGTGAAATATAAAAGTTTTTCGGCCGTCGTAAAAAGCCAAGTTTCGGATGCGTGAAATGTACAATTCGTGTTTTTTGGAGGAGCAAAATACATGTGTCTTTTTTTTACTAGCTTGAGATATTGATGATATTATTAAAGACCGAGGTTATATAGATACATGGATTGTACGTCACTGTTTAAAATATAGAGGTAGGTATACATACATTTATGCTCATGGTTTCAGATAATAAGGTGAACAGTGAACGTGTATCAGTCTCCAGCCCAAGCGAAGAGTCATGAACATACTGTTAAGGATGTGAAATACTCGTAATCATAGAAATTTTCAGGTCCTATCAGAGCAATTTTTTGCAAGAACATGAAACATAGTAATGGCAGATTTTGGGTATGACTAAGATTTCCAGTTTAACCAGTAAAAAAAGTATAACATGCTTTTAGTGAAGACAAAGAATAATCTCTCTCTCTCTCTCTCTCTCTCTCTCTCTCTCTCTCTCTCTCTCTCTCTCTCTCTCTCTCTCTCTCTCTCTCTCTATTTCTCTATCTGTCTATCTATCTATCTCTATCTCTCTCTTCCTATCTCTCTCTCTCTCTCTCTGGGTGACAACTTCTGCCCCACGCTCGACCTTTCCAATCAAGGCCTAAGTGTGAGAACCCGTCTGTGTAAGGCTGAGTCAGACACCCCGGGCCGAGGAAGGTGTTTGGACATCGGCCGCCACTAGGACATGTTAGGGTGACACGGCCCACTAATTTGTGTCCTGCGATGCCACATAATGAATAACAAGATCCGCATTATAGGGACCTTGGACAAACTTATTTCTGCCATTTATGGAACCTTCCCTTTCGCTTTTCTCCCCTTTCATCTATACGTATGTATATATATATATATATATATATATATATATATATATATATATATATATATATATATATATATATATATATATATATATATATATATATATATATATATATATATATATATATATATATATATATATATATATTTTTTTTTTTTTTTTTCTTCGTATGTGTGATTTTTGTGGACCTTGGCCGATCCTTCCTTCTTTATATACGACTGTGATGGCTACTGGTTGTGCAAAGAGGAGAATAGGCGATGGAGAGTAAAGAAAACATAAATAACAAGAACCAAAGACGAGGACGACACTAATATTTTTTTGGAGAAATATATTTGGTAACCGTAAAATTCCTTCCCTTATACAACCGACGCCCCAGCCTGACCAAAAAAATCATGTTACGAGAGTCAAAGGACATATGAATGATGTTTTTTTTTTCGTGTGGTTTGTGTATCTGTTCCTTTCTGGTTCCTTCATTGTCCAGTTTTTCTCGCCGGTACCAGGTGTGCGTGTCTCTTGCGAGGCCCGACTGTCGGCGCAACAGCCTTCTGGTTATGCTAAAAATAAAGAATAATTTCTCTCTTATACGGCAAACGTACTTAAATTTTGCTGCTGCTCTGCCGGGCCGGAGCAACTGGTTACCTCCTCTGCGGGCAGGACAAAAACTTATCCCATTAGGGCGGGACCAGCCTGGCGGGGGTCTGGCCAGGCGGTGGCGGCGGCGTCGGTATGGTGATGGTGGTGATGGTGGTGGTGAAGGCAAAAGTAAGATACTCAAGAATTTTTACTGTTTTTTGCACAGAAAAATGAACAAGGGTATAAGAATAGAACACGAGAAAGAAAATTAAACGTTCTCACTACTTTGCATAATGAATGTTTCATTGAAAGTAAATTTTTTTTTTAGCTTCAGTGGATGCTTCTCGTTAACTTATAAACATAATATATTGAAAGGACTGATGCTCGGTTTTGGCTGTTATGAATCAGCATTTCGCCTTCCCGCCATTGTACAAGACAACAGGGATACGATTGGCAATGTTTTGAGCGCCTATTTTTTTTACCCTTACGTAGGCTAATCTCAAGGTTAAGATGCTCTTTTCTGCTAGGAATTTGTGCTTCGTCTTGATTTCCATTACTAGTGTGTGTGTGTGTGTGTGTGTGTGTTTCAGTAAGGACGCTGTATATGACAATGACTTCAGAATATTCTAAGTTGTCCCTTGCTGATCCAGAGCCTTTCCTGCCCAACACACGTAAACTTACAGTGGTTTTCGTTCTCACAAGCACAGGATGGAAGAGAGACGTGGAAGATAGATTATAAGTGGTGAATCTTGCATGAGTCTTTACAAGATGGTGTAGTTCTATTCTCTCTCTCTCTCTCTCTCTCTCTCTCTCTCTCTCTCTAATATATAAAAAAAATCTTGCATATAGTCCCACATTGTTATTGCATTCCTGCATCTATAAGTTTTAGCTCTTACCCTGACCATAATGAGTGAGTCTGCTTACATGAACGCGCGCGGGCGCGCGCACACACACACCACACACACACACACAACACACACACACACACACACACACACACACACACACACAGAGCTGCCACGCCGCCACAATCTGAGGCCTCTACACTCCCAGTCAAGGATCCTCCTCCACCCACTTTATACAGCGCCTTGCCTGTCTACGTAAACACACACACACACACACACACACACACACACACACAGAAAACATTTTATAATATAGAGGATAATCATAGAGTATTAATTTTTTCTATTGTTAGTTTTAATAGTACAAGTTATTTCAGTGTAACATACAATTGCGTGCTGACAGTAACCGTATAGCGGGGTGGGAGGCGGCCGCCATCCGCTCCTTTGATGTAGTGTTCTTCTTCGGTAATATAATACCGAGATATGGCTGAAAGGTTGTTTCGCAACGTTAGGGTGGTCAGCCCTATAACCTTAGTGGGTGAAGCTGCCGACTCTCCTGAGCGTCCACGACCCTTCCCACTAGCTAATAGTTAACCCAGCCGCGAGATGATCGGTGGAACTCGGGCTTGCAATCCGACTCCGTAAAATCCTCCATAACCCAATTCAGGATAAGAAAATAACTTGAGCGCCTCAGAACCTGCGCGATTCTTTAGCTTCGACCATCCGTTCCGCAGCTCTAGTGCGACTGTGCAAGGGAACGCACGTTCAGACAGGATAAAAAATTGTATATAGGACCACATTGTTGTTGCATTCATGCACCTGGAAGTTTTTGCTCTTACTAGCCATTATACGCAACACACAAACTTCGCTTCCCTAACCTCTTCTGTCAAGGATGATAGGCATATGGATGTGGCGGTGTTTCATGAGTACCCTTGAACATACGTCCCTTTTCTCTCCCTCACTGATGATAATGACATAAAAATGTCCTGAAAGGTTAAACTAAACCAAGTCCTGTTAGAGCTCTACATCTATTTGCCATCGCAGAACAGACACGGAGAAAAGTTGCATTTATACCTGATGAGTCATGTTGCAAATAAAATGCTGGTCACCTCCCAGTGATACATCCTGATCCTCCATCTGAGTGAACCTGTGCTATCATGAGTTATTATTTCTCTTATATTTATCAGCATTTGTCACAGGCAAGGGGAAAAAAAGTAGCAGCACCAGATTCAGAGACACAGGCAGAGCGGCAGCAGTAACAACAACAGCAACAAACAAACAAACAAACACCCTGGACCCGTCGATACAAATCGGTCTCCGTTTGTCAAGTCGAACACGGCTATCTATCTCTCCTCGGCAATGACATTGAAGAGGAATAATACTGCAACCACCACCGCCACCATCACCTGCATCAACAGCATTACCATCACCGATAACAATCCCACCACCACCAACAACAAGAGCAGCACATGCAAGTCAAACACTGCTACACAGATAATGCCACTCAGTTCCACAAGGACTTCTCGTAGAACTAAAGGGCAATACAAGACATTCTCGCCAGATTTTCACCATGCTAGCTGCCAGACACGCTCCCTGCACACTCCCTTCAAGCAGGAGCGGTTCCATAGTCGCTGTTATGTATGGCCGCTACTATATTCATCTTGAACGTGCACCGCCTTCACATTTTCAAGGCGGGACACACTTTTAACGAGCAACGCAACCCCTAACACTCACCGCTCAGGAGTGCTATCTTAAACTGCCTGCGTTTGTCACTCTGATGCTCAAGACGAAAGCGTTTCCTGACACGCTCGCCCTCGCTGCTCGCTTTTGCAGTCGGAATAAATCACATCTCACCTTCACTCATGCTCGCTCCGTATACAGGGCGTCCGCGTGTTTACTATTCTTATCAGCTTGATAAATGGCGATCGCTCAATCAAACGCTGCCTTTCTTTCTCAAAGCCACCGAGGAGCTGCTTGTTTCCGTCATTGAGCTTCTAATCTGACTCCAGTGTTGATTTCCTTTAGCAAGGTTATTTGTTTTCATTAAAGCGAACATAACGAGGGCGAGAGCGAGCTGCTCTTCCTTTGGCGTCTAAACATTCAAAGAAGATTTATTTTCTTCTAGCACCTGGCAAGAGATCTGACGTGTCCTTTCCGGGGGCGATAAACACTGAGGCGGTCCCTTAATCTCTGCCTCTGCGACACTCAGGGAGGAACTGCTGGGAAACGACACGCTCATGAAAAATAAACATGGCATAGGGAGCTTTGTTTTATTTTAAGTTATTGCGGTAACTGAAGAGACTCATTTATAATACGAAGTCAGATGTAAATAATAAACAAACTGATGAGTAAAAAAGAAAAGAAAAAAATGTAAGCTGCTTGACGCGTCACGGCGACACACGTTACCATTGGGGAACATTTATGACTTTGTTTCAAGGAAGCTCGTTGTACAGTCACCAAATGCTTTGATATGAAGAGCACGCCCCTCCAAAATATTCTGTACATCCACATCCTTCCCTGCTTTCCCTCCACCCCGCGTCGTCTCGCAGTGTCAGCCTCGCCCCATCACTGTCCTCGTCTCTGAGTTACTCTGCCAATTTCGTCTCTTCTTTCTCGGCTCCTGTTTCAGTGACATATTTTTCTCCACCACAACCCGCAGTTGACGGTAATGAGGGCTTCTGGGTGCTTTGTGGGCGGCATCTCCGGTGTCTGCGGCTGTGTGGGCTGGAGCGTTATGGCGGGCAAGTGGCAGTGTGAGTCTGAGCAGCCACGGTGCTTGGGGCTGTGACTCGGCCGATTATACGTGAGATAGTGACGTGTGCGTGTCTGGGGCATGGAATCATATTCGTACGTCTAGAAAAAAGCATCTTGTTTGTTAGGTTTGGTCGGTTATTAAAGTCCCAGCATTTGTAAGGAAAGAGAGAGAAAAAGGCTTGCTAGTCATCTTGGAAGTTTTTGTGAACTATTATTTAGATCCAAGGGAGGGGAGATAAGCAGCGCTGCAAAGCTTCACCTGGAGTATGGCTTCCAAACAAGCAGGCAGGTATTATGTACTCCCAGGGCGCGGCCCATATAGGACGGGGAGGCGAGGAACGAGAGACTCTTGCCGCTGCCACTGACAAGGAGGTGGAGGGGCACTCCAGACTGTAAAAGTGATTAGAACAAGAGCGCCTTACGAGTGGCCACGAGACCAAGGGTAGGGCAGGAGAGGCCCACATACCTACACACACACACACACACACACACACACACACACACACACACACACACACAGACGAGATAAAAATTTGACACCCTATTTGCCAAACATTCATGGCAGCCGTCCCTCCCGGCCGCTCTCTCCCAGGGGGGTTTGGTCAACAAGCTAATTAATATTCATGGCTTCCTCGAGGCGGCGGCCGCCCTTCCCTCGACCCTCGCGGCGCGGAAGTCTTTAGCGCCTCTGTGTCCACTTCTTCCAGCGTGCTTACTTCACTTCGTATTTTTCTCCACTTGTCTTTCTTTTCTCTCTTTATCAATATTTTTTCCTCGGCCCTTGATCAGTCCAGACATCGCGGGGTGGGAATTTGAGAGCAGCGCGAGTGGCGGGAAGTGAAGGTGAAGACGAGCCTGTTCTGTAAAAGGAATATCCGTCATGGAGCGTTTGGGAGGACTGGTGAGCGCTGAGTGCATTATGCATTCCCCGCTCAGCCGAGGCCTCGAGTGAGGACTTTCCCGCTCTCAGATACTTCGCTTGAGACTGCAAACCAGAGAGGAGGAGAAAGAGGAGGAGGAGGAGGAGGGGGAGGAGGAGGAAAGGAAGAAGAGAGCAGAGGTGTAGAAGGAAGGGTTGGTGGACCATTATAAAGGAGTTTTAAGTATGTAACCCTTTTTTTTTTTTTTATTCTTGTGGACTTTTACGTTCAAGGTTCATGAGCAAATTCGTTCCTCCTTGTCTTAGGAACGTGTGTGTTGTGACCAAACAAGGCTGCGCTGCCTAATTGTTCTCTATTTTAAGACTGGAAACTAGAATCACACAAAGTTTACGTACGTATACAGAAGGTAGAGGTAAGAACTATCGCCATCAATTTTCCGTGTGCTGTCTGTTTGCCAGTTTATCGATGGCCGTGGATCTTGACATACGGTATAAGGCATTACATTATTGCTCCGCGCTGTCTGTGGCGCGCAAACATGTCTGGCAAAGTGTGTGCTTGTCTAATGACGCGCGTTTATCATCATTGAACATTCACTGAACATTTTCCGGACAGTATATCAGGTCATATATACTGCAATCCGACCGGTAATCCATCACAGCCCTTCGCCGATACCGCCGCTTCCTCTTGAATCTGCTGTACAAGTTATCATCAATCATTCGGTGCCTTGCTGTTCGTACTTGTTGGCCTTACCAATCCCTCCCCCTTTCCTCCCTCTCCCCCTCACTCCTCTCTCTGCATCTCCCTTCTCAACACCGTTACAGCTTTCTTTTTATTCGATCTCCTCTGTCTCGTTTTTCTGTCAAATACCAGTTCTTCCTACCACACACCATTTTCCACATCAATACCAGCTTTCCCTCACTCTTTCCCAGCATAATTACGTTCTCCTGCGTCTTAGTCTCCCACAAAATTCTTTCGAGCCTTTTTCCATTACTCATTCCCTCCCTTACACTTTTCCACCCAGCATCCTCACCTGTATTCCCTTTTTCAACACTTTTCTTCTCTACCACCACTACTGAAACCTAACCCAGCAGTCAGTCAGTCCCACGGCCGTCCAGGGAAGGAGACGGTACACCAGCAGACGCCTGAGCCAACATTCCCTGAGAGCTTTACAAACGAGGGGCTTTTCCAACAAAAATGAAGCAGTTAAACGCGTCCTTGTCCCGTCTCGGTTTGGGGAAGTTTCGAGTGAGTGAGTAGGTGGGGAAAGAAGAGGAGGATGAGGAGGAGGAGAAGAAAGAGGAGGAGGAAGTGATGGGAGGAGTGAGAGGAGGGGGATTCTCTTTGCCTTAGTGTTTAGTCCTCACCCTCTCGCGTGTTTAGTCAGCCTCTCAGGATCATTTGCCGCACCGGAGCCTCGTATTTGTGAGTGCAATTACCTCACGTCTATATATGCCTCGGCCCTACTCCCTCCCCGCTGCCCGCCTGCCCGCAGCACATAAACAAGCATCTCCCTTCTTGCTGCTCCTCTCGTGTGTCTCTTGCCCTCGCCTCCCGCCCTCCCGCCCTTGCACTGTGCACTCCCACGCCCCTCTCCTCTGCCTTACTCTACTCCTCGGGCTCTCCTGCATAAGCTTGCCCACCCACGTGAGTCGACACGTCAACACACACACGCACACACGCAATCACATATACATATTAATAAATAATTAGAGGAACGTACAGTACATTTAAAATTATATAAGCCTTTCTGTTACTTTACACACACACACACACACACACACACACGGTAGGTACAGAATATCTCAACGTGATCCTCCTCCTCCCACCGAGTCCATTAATGTTATAGTTAATAATTTCATGAGAGAATCCTGTTATTATTAATTTTCTTCTTGCGGTGTTATTAGCGATTTACAGGACACGAAACTGTAAGGGAGGAAAATACTGCAATGGCATGACCTGGAAATACAAACACTATCACAATAAAGCGAGTAGAAATCAACGCAAGATTTCAAACATGAATACTAGAAACCTAATATCATGAACCAGTTGTTGATTTTCTCTCCTCGTCTTCTTCCTCCTCCTCCTCCTCCTCCTCCTCATCTACCTCGTAACAGCGACCACCCCTGCCACAAGCACCGCCACCAACACCACCACCACCACCATTTCAACCACCACCACCACCACCCACATCGTAATTATCACCGCCCCTTCCTTCCCCCCATCCAGCGCCCCTCTCCCCTTCTCCCATCACCGAGGACGAACCAGTTTATTAATTACCTGCTCCTTCCTCCCTCCTTCTCTCCCCCGATGGAGAGATAAGCAGCACAACTATTCCGCAGTAATTACCGTTCTTAATAACTATCGTTCAGGCCGTGTAAGTGCCCTGGTTAGTCGTAATTATGGCTGCCGATTAAGTCGTATATATGAGGCAAGCACCAGGATTTTCGATTTTCCGACAAGACCCCTCCTAAAAAAATAACACGTAATGAGAGCTTCAGTAACACAGGGAGGGAGAGGGAGGCAGAGGGAGAGGCAAGGGGAGGGAGGCAAAGGGAGGGAAGAAAACAGAGAGACCTCCCTTTGCACTTTGTCGTGACCGGATGTGCTTGCAAGGTTTTTTTTTCCCACTCCACGTCCCCAGTGCTCCTCTTTTGTTCCTTGCGTGACCCCTGATGACCCCGGGATGCTGACTTGACCAGGACATGACCCATCCTGCCTGGGGGATGGAATAACTTAGATTCGATGCGACTCTCTCTCTCTCTCTCTCTCTCTCTCTCTCTCTCTCTCTCTCTCTCTCTCTCTCTCTCTCTCTCTCTCTCTCTCTCGTGACCTTTAACCCTGAATGGCGTGCCTCGGTGACGTGACTCTGTTCACCTTATGACAAGAGGCACCCTCATGACCCCCGCTTGTGATTTACTGTGAGTTTCTTGCCCTTGGTGTTCCGCTCGGTATTCTGCGGGATGCTATGGAGAGACACGAGTACCTTCGGAGAGCGTACTGCTGACATAATGGTGGAATGGGAAGTACCTTTAAACAACAACGTATTATTATTAACCATGTGATAATTAAATCCTCCTTTGCACTGTGGAATGAATAGTGGTGTCCATTGTTGCTTCACGTAGTGATTCATAGCCACTTACGTAAATGTAGGGATATATTTGGACTTTTAATGTATTAGTGTATTATTTATATTTAGTAATCCTGTGGAGGTTACTCATAAAAAAAGTGCTCCTGGATTTAAATGTTTGCCGTATTACTCAATGCACTCTGACCTCGCAAAAACGATCTGCTGGAAGAACATTTGGCATTGAACTCTTTCTTTTATGGTCTTCATTTGTGTCGTATTTTATGGACTTGTATGGAAATGAACTAACTGGAGAAGATTTAGGACCAAGCCTTTTGTTTCAGTGACCTTCCTAAACGGACTTTGTGACCTTGTGGAGGCGTGACCTGGTTTATAATGTTTTTGGACCCCACATACACCCATCCCCTCCAGAGCGAGTCAGCCCTCACACGCTCCCAGTATTATAATATAGAGAAATGGTAAAAAAAAAATATGTTCAGAGGATCGGAGAAGTAGATAAGTACAGGTATGGTCGGCGATTAGATGGCGATAGCGATAAGATAATCACGAGGTATGCGAGGACCAAAAATCACTTACCTCTTTCCATAGTCACAGTGAAATTATGTTCACCAGTATATTAACTAAATGGCATCAAGTAGACGCTAACAAGTCTCATCACTGTCCCGCCTCAAGCCTCGCTGCGCGTTAAGTTCATTGTGGTGATTCAGCTCCAGAAAATATCTCCCTTTTTTCACTGAAGTGTGATGAACGACCGTTTGAGCCTGAGACTCAGAATGGGACAGTAATGCTAACTCCGCAAAATTAAATTGCTGGACAGAAACGTTACGGTGCCGCGAGAAAACAGCTTTTGATTTGAAATAATTGTTAAACAGGATATAGGAACAAAATGAAAAGTTTTAGAAACGTTAAGAAGTTGATGTTCCATAAAACAATAAGTAAAAAAAATAACGAACCGATGAAAAAATAGTTATAGATGCGAATATTTAAGAAAACTGATACAAAACTCAAATGGAAGTTGAGTTTTTCTTCATTGTTGGTAAAATAATTCACGTTGTCTATTAGGTGACTTATAAACCACTATGAATGAATAACAATCATTATTTTATCCACCACTTCAGCAAAGGAGGATCACAGCTCCAGGAACACCAGTGCACCGCTACTTAAACAAATACATCGAACTCATTAGAAGTAAAGTTTTAAGACATCCTTAAATTCTGAAAACCATTCTGACTACACTGGAGATTAACACCTTCAGTGGGCCTTTCTTTATAGCGTTTTTTTTAGTTGCCCTAGAGCAGTCCTCTCTCAAATAAAAGAAAGTCATAATTTTTTTTTGGCAACATTACTACTTTCCCAACACTTAAACCACAAAAAGAATAACGAGATTCCTGGCACTTCATGGCACAAGCAACACTTGCAAAAACAACTAATTTACCACATCATCATCATTATCATTAACCTCACAGAATACACTGCTGGACAAATGCTTTCACCAACCTCCTCCACTCATCTCTGCCTGTTTCTTCTTACGTTCCCATTATCATGCAAGTCGAGATGAATACAAACAACTTACAATTTGAACAAAACCTTAAGTTTCTCTCCCAAAACCTGGTCACAGCGTCATCTACTACGTCCAGCTGGTCATTGTCTGTCTCGCTTTTTTTTTTTTTTTTGCCACCAGTTTTTCTACAGAGAATCTTGCTACTTGCATGATATCTAATACTTCACCAGTAGTTTACTGCAGCAAGTCCATCTCAACGTGTTTGTCAATTAATCTCATGCATATATATATTTTTTTCCTTCACTGCACCATCTCCCTCAGTCAATATATTTTACTCATTAATTCTTCTTTACCCGAGTTTCTGAAGTAATTCATTATAATACAATCATGTGCCGTAAGTCACCCACTGGTTCCATCAGAATTAGTAAAGCCTTCGTTCAGTCACTCGTGCGCCCGCCACTCACTCCCTCAGTCTTACTCTCCATTAATTAGTTTCTGCGGGAGACAAAATCATTAGCAGACACCCGGTACTTCTAAACGCCCTTATTCTTATGCAAAACAGCCTCGGGGGTCTCCGCTAACTCTCGGGAATCATGCAATCTCGCAGACTAATTGTGTTACGCCGGTGATTCATGGAGCACACACTCTCTCTCTCTCTCTCTCTCTCTCTCTCTCTCTCTCTCTCTCTCTCTCTCTCTCTCTCGGTGAAGTTGACCCAGAACAGCAAAAATACAAGGAATCAAAAAGAAGCAGCGGCAAGAGGCGCGCCTTTCCTCGGCAGCCACGGGAACTTTATCCAGACGCTTGATCTGCAGGTATTTTCGAGACAGCTTAGAGTCGAAACTCTTCTTTATACTGTGAAATTAAACACCCCAATAAGCTGTCCAGTTAGGGAAAAAGGGTCGGCCGCGATTACCTGGCCTCACTACCTGCTAATTATTGAGGTTTTTAATTAACGCAGGTGTGAGCAATTAACCAGCGGCGAGCTAATAGACAGCGTCGTATATAAGGACTCAAGGTTATGCTAAGGCTGTCTTAAGGAAGCGGCTCTTACTCCTGAGGGCGCGTACAGGAGCGGCGCGCCCTCCCAGCATCCTCAGCAGGTCTCATCTTTACCTGAGACGAAGCGGTAATGGCCCCGAGGCTCCATTGCGGCAGGTGCGGGCGCCAATTAGGAGCATCAAGGTGTTATGCAGCGAGAAAGGCATCAGGTTGGCAAAAAAAGAGGGTTAAGGTATCCACGTGTCTTACCTTCTCGTATCCTGGAGTTTTTTTTTATTTTTATTTTTGTGTATGTGTGTGTGTGTGTGTGTGTGTGTGTGTGTGTGTGTGTGTGTGTGTGTGTGTGTGTGTGTGTGTGTGTGTGTGTGTCCGGAGTAGCTTGTATTTTTCTCTATGCTAAAATTAACTACAAACAATTCTATGCTTTTTGTCGTTGTTTTTTTCTCCTTATAGCAGCCTTGTTTTAGCTACCTGCATATACACCACCGGCCGCCACGCACCGCCACTTTTTGATGCTGTAGGAAGAAGCCTCCTTCTGCATACACTTCCATTTTTATTACTGTTATTAATTTTTGTCAGAGAAATCGAAGTGCGCCAGTGCGTAAAGACTTTCCTTTCAAGGTTTGTTCTTATCGCGTGGTTCTGTAATTTGCAGTCGAATCGTGCGATTACAGCCGCTGTTTTTCACAGCGAGCATATTTAGCCCGACGGAAATGCAGCCTCTGAAGACAATCCGTTCACAGATAGCAAGGAAAATAAACGTTTGTGTGTTCTTGTATGTGTTGAGAGAGAGAGAGAGAGAGAGAGAGAGAGAGAGAGAGAGAGAGAGAGAGAGAGAGAGAGAGAGAGAGAGAGAGAGAGAGAGAGAGAGAGAGAAACTTTCTATATAAACAGCTGGCTCAGGTAAAAAATCTGTGCACGAGCAGGAGTGCTATTAACAGAATGTGTGTGTGTGTGTGTGTGTGTGTGTGTGTGTGTGTGTGTGTGTGTGTGTGTGTGTGTGTGTGTGCAGGCATGCAAGCAAACACTAAGGGCCATTTATATGACCACGGACAGGCCGGACAATAATACCAGAACCTTGGAGCAGCAGCAGCAGCAGCAGCGGGGACGACGGTCGTAAGAGACTGCTTGCCGCGTCCTCTCCAGGCAAGAGATAAATAAAACGTTGCTTCCAGGGCGCTGACTCTCCAGGCAGCGTGGCCATTCCAGTGCTCGGTGTAAACAAGATAACTACGTAACAAGCTTGTTAGAAGAAGATGGCCCGCTAACCGTCGTGTTCCCGCTGATGCTCATTAAGATCTGACTTCCGAAACGACTACTTTCTCGCTCCTTTGAATTACGCTACACTCAAAGGCGCCTCGTGTTTCACTTCCCTTCTATTTTTCGTGGGGAGGAGAGGCGGTGTGATGCTATCGTGCGGCCGCTTAATGAGGAGCCGGTGGGCGTGTGGGCGTGAGGGTGGGTGAGTGAGTGGGTGAGTGGATGGGTGGGTGGTGAGTGGAAGGCAAGCAACTGCCGACAAAAGCACACTATGAATTAAGATAAATATATAATCATAACCAACGCTGTACTAAAAGATCCAGACATTGAATTATAACATGGCTGCGTGCGTTCATTTTTATTAACGGTGTTTCTTAATAGTTACCCATCTTTTAAACTTTTGATATAGCGCAATTTTTCTGCAGCGTATTCTTGACATTTCAATGTTAACCAATATTGGTGAGGCGTGACGAGTATACAGATACGAGCACACACACACACACACACACACACACACACACACTCTCTCTCTCATCTCTCTCTCTCTCTCTCTCTCTCTCTCTCTCTCTCCTCTCTCTCTCTCTCTCTCTCTCTCTCTCTCTCCGTCAGGCTCTTGGTGTCCAGACAATGCCGGCACCATTTTCACAGTCTTTCTCTCCCTTACTGGCCCCGCAGGACTTGTGAGGAGAATGTGGTAAATTTGTCATAGGAGACGAAGGACAACACGACCTCTTATGTGGACACGGGCGTTGGTGATGACCAGCCCGTATTGACTCGGCGACGCGGCTCAAACACCGTCCACGCCACACTCTAAATGTTTTTGTTACCGAAACCACCGCCATTGTCGGGTCAACCGGTCGAGTGTTTGACTGACCGACACAATAGACTCATCCTGTGTGAGAGAGAGAGAGAGAGAGAGAGAGAGAGAGAGAGAGAGAGAGAGAGAGAGTTTGGCTTCACAGGTTGTCTTCGCCCTGTTCGAGCCTCTCTTCATTGCAGCGCGTTATCATAAATCACTTTTTACATCAGATTAATTTTCTCTTCACCAAACATGGCTTGTACTAAACGAGCTTCCTTAGTGTATATTTTTGTCGAGTCAGCGCACCTTCAAAGCTTAATTTGACCTTGCATTTCCGTCAATACATCAAACAACTCTTGAAAACATCACTCCTTCCTCACGCGGTTACCTTAATTGTCAACTTCGCCGCACGACTCACTTTCCTAATCCCACTAATATGTTAGTTTAAGCTAAAAAGTTCACCCCCTTGCATCCAGACGTGGCTAAGGAAACAAGACGCGGTTTGGAAGATTTACAAGACTGAAGGTACAACTCCAACACTCCAGCGATGATTGGAGACTCAGGGAAATGTTTGCAGTGTTCAGGATGGCAGCTCACCGAGGGTCTGAAACTTGATACAACATTACACTCGATCGTACAGTAAACAAGACTCTCTAAGGTTGTCTAGCTCTTAACCGAGGCAAGGGAACTGTAATTTTACTTTGTGGCAGCGACAATATCACTGTCTCTTTTCGCATTTAGTGTCGTCTCGATATGGATTTTGATTATAGAGTTTAGAGACAACCCAATATTAGTATTAAGTGTCTAATGGAAGTGTACGTTTAGCTAGTTTGTCCATTCTCTCTCTCTCTCTCTCTCTCTCTCTCTCTCTCTCTCTCTCTCTCTGCCTGTGCATCTATCTATCCGTCCACCTATCTATCTTTCTATCTGTCCGTCCATCTGCTCCCTCTATCTCCCTCTCCGTCCCTCACTCTCGCTCTACAGCCGTGTGTGAGTAAGGGATAAAACAACTTAAGATAACAGATAAGATGGAGGCCGCCACTCTCGCGTCAGATTATATCAGACGATAAGACATTATAGCGGAGATAAGGCATTATAGAGGCCTGTTGGGATCATTGCTGAGGCTCAGGGGATGACGGGGCGTGAGGGGGATGAGGGGGCGGCGGGAAGGGATGACAAGGAGCAGGAGGGGATGGTTGGGGGGAAGAGGGAGGGATGACAAGGGGTGGCGGGAGGACATTGTGCAGAGAGCCTTTCATCTCCTGGTGATTTTTACGTCTTATGCTTTTTTTTTATGTTAGTGTTTTGCTGGCAAGATGTCACTGATCCCCATAATTCTCTCTCTCTCTCTCTCTCTCTCTCCCTCTCTCTCTCTTCCTCCCTCTCTCTCTCTCTCCCCTCTCTCTCCTCTCTCTCTCTCACGTTTAATCTTACCTAGTTTCATCCCCTATTTTTAATCATTATTTTTTTCCTGGAGTAATTTTTTACATAATAATAATAATCTCAGAGCCCATAACTCTACCTTCCTCTCTAATCCACCTGGTTCACGCTGCTCCACACTCCTGCACCTTGAACGCCACCGCTCCGCCGTTCCATCCTGATTTACGACTCGAAGGTAATATCTGCGTCTAGTTTCCACGCAAACCGCCGAATCTCTCCAATTTCTTTCTGTACGACTTTTATGTGCGTTTCCCGAGAGGCCGAGGCGCTGTTTATACACCTAGGGCGAGATAGACATCGCCCATCGCGTCGACAAGGTGTGGAGTTTACGATAACGAAATTTCTCAACTGTTAAACTTATCGCGCGTCCATCGAGTTAGTTTCTCTGGTGATCTGGAGGGAAGCATGGTCATGGGGGCGGAGGCGTGGCGGGGCTGCGGACTTGGGGAGCTGGGGGATGGTGGTACGTAGTTACTAGTTGGTTCCTACTAGTCGTCCTCCGCCTGCTAG
>NC_087155.1:21557555-21580055 GCF_035594125.1 Scylla paramamosain | reverse complement strand
GGGACACGCGTATCTGAGTAGTGGGGGGGTGGCGGGGCGTCTCCTCCCTGGTCCGGATCCTGCTCTCAAGGGGGACAAGGGAGGCTGCTGTTTTACCTTCAGTCACTAACAGTAAGGATTGTATTACGGTTACGTCTCTTGCCACTTAACCTGTGCCACACCTGATTTTCCGGCTGCTCTACAAACCGCTGCCTTGTCTAAGATTCACAAGTTTCCTCTCTGGACGGCTCATGTAATACACCTTTGTTAAGACTTTCTCTTTAAATTTGTCTAGCATCGCCCGCCTCCTGAAAGCAGTGGCGTGTGGCTTCCAAGATTCATTGGACACCTCCACCTAAAGCAAGTGGCGTGTCCCTTTTTAACCACCTTGTACCATCAATATAGTGCGGCGATAAGCTTCCTCCAAATTATTCTGTGAGGTCTTCCGTCCTGCGCGAGGTCAAAAGTTTACCAGTGAAATAAGCTGAACCCACAAAATATTTGCAAATTCAAGTCACAAGGATAAAAGGAGGAACATCCTTCAGCATCTAATCTTATTTGAATTTCGTCCCCATCGAAAAGGATGCAAGAAATAAAGCTCGCTGAACGGCTATTAAGTCATTGCTAAAGGAACCTCACACGCAACTTTCCGGACTCAGACTTTCCTCAAGTAGGAACAAACACCGGTTTGGCGCTAAAGCCGGTGGGAAGAAGAGGGACGCCAACAACAATTTACGGGGAGAACACAACCACAACAACAAAGAGAAATAAATTTACGAGACTGAGGTGAGGAAATTACTCGGTGTCTTCCATGCGAGTAAACAGAACGAGGCGACCCTTTGGACCCGCGACACTGCGAATTGCCAAGCCTTACTTCACCTCACCCTTCCCATCTTCCAATCCACCTCTCCTCCTCCTCCTCCCCTCCTCCTCCTTTACCTCCTCCTCCTCCTCCCCTCCTCCTCCTTCACCTCCTCCTCCTTCGTCGGCATACTCGTAGGTGGGCGGCGCGGGTGTGAGGGTGATGGATGGTTCCCGGCTCTCCCGAAGCACCCATGCCTCGCTCACCGCCGCCGCCGCCGCGCCCTGACAAGTGAGAAGCTGCTCCTCACTCACTAAGTGGCCGAGACCCGCCTTCAGGTGCCCCAAAACGATATTCTTTAAGGCAAGTATCAATTCTTTAAGGCAGGTATCTCGTGTTCAAGTGGACAGCACTCCTCTGTAACTGTGGCAGGGAAAAAGGCTGCATTATTGTTTAGACGAGGAGGAGGGAGAAGATGAGGAGGAGGAGGAGGAGGAGGAGGAGGAGGAAGAGGAGGAGGAGGAAGAGATAGTAGAGGAGGTGGCGGTGGTGGTGGTGTTGGTGGCGGGTCAGAGAGAGGTATTAAGCAGCGAGAGATGCGAAGGGAAGGAAGGAAAAAAATGGAGGTTGTAACAGCCTCGTTAGTAATATGGAAGCCAATCTATCACTGCGAGACAGGCGGAGGGTGAAGGGTCACGAGCAGCTACTTCGTCTCCAAACAGCCATTGCCGCCTCTTCTTCAGGACCGCTACACACACCACTGCCGGTCTCCAATGCAGGTGTGGTGTTAATGTGGTGTTTGCTGCACTGTAACACACACACACACACACACACACACACACACACACACACACACACACACACACACACATACACACACACACACAGTTTGTTAACTGCCTAAATAATAATAATAATAATATCCCTCCTAGATTAGACTTACCTTTAGGATTAATGTTAAGTTTTTCCCCACCCCCTATGTACATTTTCAGTTTGTTAACTGCCTAAATAATAAACCGTTTATTATTATTATTATTATTATTATTACACACTAGGATAAGCACTTCTATACATCACTGAAACCAGACCAAGAAATGAAAATAAAACAAAAATCAAAGACAACTCTCTCTCTCTCTCTCTCTCTCTCTCTCTCTCTCTCTCTCTCTATGTTTTTACTTACATAATCTAATTATTTTCATAATTTTCTTCCCGCTACGGACCTCGTAAACTTGCTTTTACGACCTATTAACTTGCTCACTATAACGTATATTTTTCTTTTATTTACGGGATGACGTAACCTGGCCGCAGAGAGAGAGAGAGAGAGAGAGAGAGAGAGAGAGAGAGAGAGAGAGAGAGAGAGAGGAGAGAGAGAGAGAGAGAGAGAGAGAGTGATTGTAAAATTAATTAATGATTTGATTTGACAGGCTGGATAGTTGGAGGAGGAGAGCGAGGAAGAGGATGAGGAGGAAGAGGAGGAGGAAGAGGAAGAGAAAGAGGAAGAGGAGGAGGAAGATGAGGAGAAAGAGGAAGAGGAAGAATAAGAGAGGAGAAGGAGAAGGAGGAGGAGGAGGAGGAGGAGGAGGAGGAGGAGGAGGAGGAGGAGGAGGAAAAGGAAGGGGAGGAGGAGGAGGAGGAGGAGGAGGAGGAGGAGGGGGAGGAAGAGGAGGAGGAGGAGGGAGGGGCGGAGGAGGAGGGAGGAGGAGGAGGAGGAGGAATGTTGAAGATTTTTGAATAACATTTTAGTAAGAAACAATATACCACACTTTCTCCTTCTCCATGCGGCAATTAAGAGGATAGATAGGGTGGAGGGAGGGAAGGAGAGGAGGGAAGCAATGAAGGAAGGAAAGATGAAAGGGAAAAAGAAACAATGAGAGAGAAAGTGAAAATTAACGATCGAAGATTATTATAGTCTCTCTCTCTCTCTCTCTCTCTCTCTCTCTCTCTCTCTCTCTCTCTCTCTGAGCAAGGTTACCAAATTTAACGTTTACTTTTGTATTTATTTTGAACATTGTTGCATAAAAGAATTTGCTTAAACTATTGAACTTTACTCCCTTCACTCTCCTCCTCCTCCTCCTCCTCCTCCTCCTCCTCCTCCTCCTCCTTCTCTTCCTCCTCCTCCTCCTCTTCCTCCTCCTCCTCCTTTGCGTACCCTTCCTTACCCTTGCCTTTCACATATTCCACGTTGGCCCACCTGGAACGGGGCGTGGCGAAAAGAGAGGAGAAGAGAGAGTAGAAGAAGGGGAGAGGGAATAGGATATAGGAAAGGAGAGGCGGGAGGAAAGGAGGGACACGGAGGAGGCTGGAAACAACAGTATACGGAGGAAATGCCATGGAGAAGGAATGTAGCATGAGGGAGAGGAGTGGGAGGTGAGGGGTGAGAGATGAGGGGACAAAAGAAGAGATGAGAGAAGTGCAGTAAGGAGTGAAGGAGGGGAAAGGATAAGAATGATAGTTAGGGAATGAGGGATGAGGTTTGGAGCGTGAGTAAGGGATGGGGAGTGATGGTTAAGGGGTGAGATAAGGCATGAGCAATGAGGGATGAGAAGTGAGGGATGGATGGTGAGCAGCGAGGAATGCAGGGAGGAAGCAGCTCGCGAGGAGAGAGGGAGTGGTGTGAGCTGTGGCTGAGGGTGGAGATGAGCTGCAGGAGGTGTTGCTGCTTGCAAAGTTAAAGTTAATGGAGTTAATAAATTCTCTACAACATGGAATTAACTCTCTCTCTCTCTCTCTCTCTCTCTCTCTCTCTCTCTCTCTCTCTCTCTCTCTCTCTCTCTCTCTCTCTCTCGCTCTCTGGTGCAAACAACGTAACTCACCACCTCTCCTCGGCCACAACAATATATAATAATAGACTTCAAGAGTTAACTAATGGAATTTGCTCTTATTATACGCTTCAAGCCTTCCCTTTTTTACTCCGATTTCGTGATAAGTGAGTTTGTTGAGGTGATGCTTAATTTGATCTTGGCTAAATCAAAGAGCGGGCTGAGGTGTGTGCGTATATATACTGTGTGTGTGTGTGTGTGTGTGTGTGTGTGTGTGTGTGTGTGTGACACACACACACACACACACACATATATATATATATATATATATATATATATATATATATATATATATATATATATATATATATATATATATATATATATATATATATATATATATATATATATATATATATATATATATATATATATATATATATATATATATATATATATATATATATATATATATATATATATATATATATATATATATATATATATATATATATATATATATATATATATATATATATATATTTTCCTTGGCTAAACATTATAAAACTTGGCATAGGATATTGTGATGTGAAGATTTTTTCTTAAGATCATTATGTTGAAGGCATCTTACAGGATATTCACCAGGGTTAGTTTATACGATATTTTCTTCACAACGTCTACTCGTTTGTCTGAGGAAGCGTACACCTCTATGGCAAATATCGCTTACATACGTAACAGCGTTACAATAAGGCGTCTTCTGCAATATTCAAGTGCTGCTTGACAGACTGCTAACTCAACAACACCCAACCAGCTTTTCATATCGAGATCTTCATCTTATTCTTTCCACATACTTACGAGCTTCCCTCCTCCACCACCACCACCACTAGTAACGCCACCAGCACCAGCAGCAGCAGCACCACCACCACCACCACCACCACCATCGCTTCTCCAGCCATCACCACCACCACTACCATGCTAACGTTACGCAACATCCTCATCATCACCACATTCATAGTTATTATTATTCCCTCGAAAGTGCGGCGTTATCTGGAGTCCTCATCGCTATATTAATACCCACAACATACCTTCATCGTTTCATTATGTCCTCGGCGCTGTCTCGTCCGGCACACTTTGCATATCTTTATTAACCGAGCGTATTTTTATTATGCCAAGATCTTTTCCCTTACACTTGTTTATGCGTCTCTCCTCTTTATTTCTCTGGCGTTTCGTGTGTGTGTGTGTGTGTGTGTGTGTGTGTGTGTGTGTGTGTGTGTGTGTGTGTGTGTGTGTGTGTGTGTGTGTGTGTGTGTGTGTGTGTGTGTGTGTCTCGCTGTAGGCAATCAGTCTTATCGCCTCGCACGTACTTACTAAGCCCAATAAATTATTTAGTTCTCCAATAACTTGAGCGGGAGAGGAAGAGGTGATGGTAAGAGATAAGGGGAGGCAGGTAAAGGCTAATGGATGATTGGAGGAGGGGAAAGTCGCGGAGAGAAAGTAAAGAGCAGATGAGATGAGGAAGAAGTGCATGATAATAGGAGAAAATATGAAGTTGGAGATATGATGTGAAAAAAAAAACCTCAGGAATGTAGATAAAAAAAATGTAGTAAGATATGATGATAGAAGTAACTAGTGGTAATGTACATGCAAAGTACGATCCAAGGAAGAAAACGGAGAAAAAACGGGACACTGAAGAGTTTAGGAAGAGAAGGAAACCGGATACAGAAAAAAAAAAAAATCAGAACACAGAGAGAAGAGAAAAGAAAAAGAGAATAAGAGAAGACGAACACAAAAAAAAAAAAAAAATCGACGGATGTACATACAATGCAAAAATGAAAAAAGATAATCTCAACGTACGGCGGAGAAAGTTTAATTGTATACTGAAAAATCTTAAAAAAGAAAGAAAAGTGTGAATGTGTGTGTGTGTGTGTGTGTGTGTGTGTGTCCTCTCCAGCCTTCAGCACTTTTCTGTTTATTGTATTATTGTTTATATTCCGAGTCCCTGTGTACTCAAGTATGCAGGGAGGCAAAAATAGTGGTCCTTTAAACCGTTTCCCAAGTAAAATAATATATGATATGTTATTTTTATATTTTCTTTCTCCACACACAACTTTTTCATATTTCATTTTGATCTGTAACTCAACGAACGTCCTGAGAGAGAGAGAGAGAGAGAGAGAGAGAGAGAGAGAGAGAGAGAGAGAGAGAGAGAGAGAGAGAGAGAGAGAGAGAGAGAGAGAGAGAGAGTACACCACAGGATATGCAACAAAAGATAAATTCATTTTCGTTTCCACGTAAAAAGCAATAATAAAATAAAACAGATAATAAAAGGTCATGCAGGAAAGATCAGGCCAAGGCATCATCCTAGGAGGTCAATAAAGAACAGTGATCTGACCTCCAATAAGGCCATGACACACACACTCTCTCCTCTCCTTACCTACCTGGTTCCTAATCTCTTCCCTTCTCTTTCCTTCCCGCCCACCGCGCCCCCTTCAGAGTATTAGCATAGTGGGGCAATTAAGAGCATGTCCTCCTGTCACAACTCCTCGTCTTCCCCTTGAGTGATAGCATTCGACACACAGCGACAAACAACACCAGACACTCACTTCTGATACTACGTTGCTTTTTTAATGAAGGTCTTGCGCATCTCGTGCTTCTCTTAACCATCGTCTCTGTTTTTTTTTCTACCTTCTTTTTGCATCTCTTTCTTCTTATTTTTAACAATTTTGCTTTTTACAACAAACATTCTTGTTCCTCTCATTTATCTTTCTTTCTTTGCTCAGTTTTTACTCTTTTCATTTTCCCTCTCTAATCCCTTCTTTCTCTCCCCTCTCTTATTCACAACAATTCTTGTTCCAAAATTATCCCTCTCATATATATTCTATCATCCATACGCTTCCTTTTCTTCTCAAAACTTCGTAGTATTTCTATCATCTCCCACTTTCGTTCCTTATCTTTTATTCCTCTTCCAGTTTCGTCTTCTCCCACACTCCCCACTCTCTCTCTCTCTCTCTCTCTCTCTCTCTCTCTCTCTCTCTCTCTCTCTCTCTCTCTGCCAGTGTACCAAAGGGCGCTAAGAGGCGTGTGATTGGCCGCGTCGTGTCTCCGTGGCGGGGCGCGGTGAATAATGGCAGCGTGTGCAGGAACCCTCGCGGCGCAGGAAGGTGTCGTTTTGTTTGCTCTCCGTGAGGCTCTTTGGCGGCAATACCCAGACACGGCGATTAATGCGTACGTGTGTGTGTGTGTGTGTGTGTGTGTGTGTGTGTGTGTGTGTGTGTGTGTGTGTGTGTGTGTGTGTGTGTGCCCTGTCCATCTTCCCGGTATATTTCTTTAGCATATTTTTCTCATCAGTCGCCATTTCTCCTAAACTCCTCTACACATTTATTTTCCTTTGATATATTTTCCAGTGTATCTTCTCTCATTAATATCACTTCGATCTTTATGTTTCCTATTGCTCTCTCTCTCTCTCTCTCTCTCTCTCTCTCTCTCTCTCTCTCTCTCTCTCTCTCTCTGACTCACTCACACGCGCCAAAAAGGAAACAAGCAATACTTATTTCGCCGTAAAATGTTCACACCATAAACTTCATTCCGTTTCTCGCGCGTCTGTTTGGCCAATGGCAACAAACTTATGCAGCCCGTGTCCCTCTCGCCTCACCCCATAAATCTTCCTAATGCGTACGCGAACAATAAATATAAACATTCATTTAATATGCTGCACACCCTCCTGCTCGAAAAATACATTGCACCGGACGGAAAAGTCTATTATCCTCTTCTGGATCTATTTATCTTGTGCCGATCACATGGGTGTGGCGATGCTACGGGGAGAACAACTATTAACGGATTGAATATAAAGGTTAAAAGAATACTGTGGTCCCCTTTATGAAATGCATGTGAGTGGAGGTGAGATGATGCAGCTAAAAGTAATGGATTTGTAGTGTGTATTGGTAGTCTGTCTGCACTGGTACTCCTCTACGAGTCTGATGCTATCAAGAAAACAAGATCAGGTAACTTCAACTGGTAAAACTGATCGTGGCATTTAAAACTTTTCACCTTATTTATTTTTTTCTGCGTAGGGCGGCACCAGGTGAGTATTGTTCCCTGCACCTGCATAATAATTCCTTGGCTTCACTTCTATTCAGTAAATAATATTTTTATTGAGGAAGAGTAGGAAACTTTCTGCGTCTGTTAAAAGGGGCAAGCATGTCTTCCTTTGACTAATAATGCTGAGGATATAAAGTGGATGACATTGCTTTGTGCTAATAAATGCTGTGGTGATGCGAGGTTAGCACTTCTCTTTACTCTGGCAAGGGTAGCGTTGCCGTGTGCTAATAAAAGTTCCTTAAGCGAGAATGGCATCGCTCTGTGCTAATATATTGTAGTCTAGCAAGGCGACCATTGCTGTGTGCTAATATATTTCCCCCAGCAGGGTCAGCATTACTGTATGCTAATAAATGCTATTCTGGCGAGGATACCAATGCTGCCTGCTAATAAATGCTGCAGTGGTAGAGTGGATAGCGTTGCTGTGAGCGAGCCCGCCGCCCCTAACTAGCTTGGGGTTCCAATCCTGGCCGGGATAACTGACATCAAGTCAAACCCGGTGCCTGTCTATCTTTTTCATGGCGCTGCGGTAAGAGAATATCTCGAAGCAGGCAAGGGTGATAACCAGGACGAGGCCACGCTAATGCATCCCTGAGGAAGAAACGCCAACCACACATCGACTTCCAAACACCGCGGGAGACAGAAATAAGCACAGGGACCTTACTCCCCCAAAGCCACTCTCACCTTTTAGAGTAAGTAAAAAGCGATCAGCCATGCACCTTAACCGCACACAAACTGCACCTCAGAAACCACCACCAAACCAGCATTATCTAAACGGCGAATACGATACTGACATTGGCGGGAGTGGATTCCTGTGCCACAAACAAAGTGAAGCAAGACCTTGACTATTGCCTCACAGACGTGGCCGTAACTCACCAACTCTCTGAAGGTCGCAGGAAAAGTATTGGATCTGGTATTCAATTTGCTCAATTCTTCTCCTTATTCTAGACTCTTCGCCATTCTCTCTCTCTCTCTCTCTCTCTCTCTCTCTCTCTCTCTCTCTCTCTCTCTCTCTCTCTCTCTCTCTCTCTCGGATATCAGTTGAACGGGTGGAAGGTTCTTTATGGTCTCTCTCTCTCTCTCTCTCTCTCTCTCTCTCTCTCTCTCTCTCTCTCTCTCTCTCTCTCTCTCTCTCTAAGCCATAACCACCGAGGACGTCTGGTTCTTTTTCCTCCCTCCCTACCTTCATCCCTCCCTCCTTTCCTCCCTGTCTCTCTCCCTCCTTCCCTTCACCCCTCCGCCACGCCCTCCCTCCCTCCCTCCCGTTCATCATCACAACTCCATTGTTAAACATGTAAATTCCTTCCTTATTGCGTGATTTATTGGCGTAGGTCACACCCCGATCAGCATCTCTGTCCTTTTCCTTTATTGAGGGAATCTTCTTCCTCCGACTTTTTATTATCATTAGTGGTCGTAAACTTTTATCAGATTGCTACTTCCTGTGTACCAACTTTTCAGACTCACGGTGTCAAAGAGTTTATTCAACTTTTACCTTCCTCTTTACTTTTTTCTTTAATTTTCTTTAAGCTGATGTATTTCTTTTCATAAGCTTGTGAGTTACTAGTCTGATGCTCCATTATATAAAGTTTTCATTAGTTCGATTAAAGTATCAATGTATATTTTTCTTTAATTAATACAAAAATTTGAAATTCAATGATTAGGAGTAAGAGAAGGAAAAGAAGGAATAAGATGGAGATGATGAGGAGGAGGAGAAGGAAAAGACGGAGGAGGAGGAGGAAGGAGGAGGGAGAGGAGGAGGTGGAGGAAGATGAGGAGGCGGCTCTAGGGATCAACAGAAGAGTCGTATCTGGCAACATTTGTCGTCATAAATATTGCCAAACACTCGGCTGCGTGAGACCTTCCATCAGATACCACTGGACCACCAGGGCACTGTGTGTATGTGTGTGTGTGTGTGTGTGTGTGTGTGTGTGTGTGTGTGTGTGTGTGTGTGTGTGTGTGTGTGTGTGTGTGTGTTTTACCATCAAGGGAAGAGGTAAAGGGCGTCGGTGTAGGAATGCAATGGTAGTGTGGGCATATAATTACATAGATGTGTGTGTGTGTGTGTGTGTGTGTGTGTGTGTGTCACTATCCAGAGCCGTAAAGCCAGTGTGATGTGGCGCGCCTCAAACCTTAGCAAAAACGAATCAAGGAAGCTTCATGTATAGCGATAAATATTCACCAACAGTTACTCTGGGAGAAGAAAGAGGAAGAGAGAGGAGAAAGAATGAATGAGAGAGAGAGAGAGAGAGAGAGAGAGAGAGAGAGAGAGAGAGAGAGAGAGAGAGAGAGAGAGAGAGAGAGAGAGAGAGAGAGAGAGAGAGGAATGGAAAATATATTCTCTTTTCCTTCTTCATACATAGTACAGCTACACACTCGCATAACCTACCCCTCTCCTACACACACACACACACACACACACACACACACACACACACACACACACACACACACACACTAAAAATAAAGCACGTCATTATCACTAATAAGGAAACATCTTATTGACGCCAAGAATTATCTGCCTCGTTCCAATCATCTTAGGCTCGACCTGGAGGCGTTGGGAGGCTTACTTCATGAGAATCTTTCTCCTCTTGCTCCTGCTCTCTCTCCTCCTCCTCCTCGATGGTATCGCTGAGGGTTTCCTTCTAACACCTGCCTGCAATAAGATATGAGTTAACCTTCCCTCGCCCGCCAAGAAGCCAATCGATCCAACCTACCTTGAAGAGGAGAGAGAGAGAGAGAGAGAGAGAGAGAGAGAGAGAGAGAGAGAGAGAGAGAGAGAGAGAGAGAGAGAGAGAGAGAGAGAGAGAGAGAGAGTTATATGACACCTGTGCAGTGCGCCAGACGGGAATGAAGACACAAGTTGATGTAGTAGTGGAGGGCTAATGGTCTTTATATTAATAACGACGATGAATTTAGATAATCGTATGTGCTCGCTTCATTCATTAAGATGCTTTATCGACGCCTGGACGAGACTTTAGTTAACAAGTTGGAAGCTTCTTGGCGGTTCAATCTCTCTGTTTAATTTGATGCGAGTTTTTAGTTTTCCAACGCTTACTTGTAAGTATCATGAATTATTTGAAGCGCGCACGCACACACACACACACACACACACACACACACCAGCAGCAGCAGCGTCAGTAGGTGAGTCGGTTCATTGAGGTACCTTTGTCTGGCACAATGGGCGTCCAGGTGATTCTCGGCCCAGCGTGTTGGAATGTGTACACAGACCTAAGTGCACAGGCGGAGTAGTGCACATGAAAGCGGCAGCCCAAGAGTGTGTGCGTGCCGAGTGTGTGCATATAATGGAATCTGTGGAGAAATGTACACAGCGGGATAATAGTGTACACAGGAGGTGAGGAAGAGAATACAAATGTACACATACCGCGGCCCGCATTGTTGTGTACACACTGAGGATAATGACGTGTACGTGGAAAGACAGAAGCAGTGCGCACACACACACATACACGGCACCGCACACACACACACACACACACACACACACACACACACACACACACACACACACACACACATGCATTGATGCCAACCTCAGACTATACATATAATATAAATGTGTGTGTGTGTGTGTGTGTGTGTGTGTGTGTGTGTGTGTGTGTGTGTGTGTGTGTGTGTTTGCGGAACACAGGTTCACCATTGCCATTCCTTAAAACGCAAACTTCAAATAAACACTTCCAAAATATTCTACTCTAAATTCACAGCATTATATTTACTTTACTTTTTTTCTGTGGGCAAGCAGTAAACACGGCCACTTTACGACGCCTGCTAAGCACGTGCCGTGTAAATAATCTTAACTGATTCTCGCGTAAACCTGAGCATCTTACCACTCCAACCGTGGCCTTCATTGAATATAACACTAATAAAATGCTTTATTATTGTAAAAAAAAGACTTTCCAAGCAGGTTCTCTTGTTCATTCATTCCCTTATGGACACCACACAGCGGAGATAACACTTACCAATCACAATAAAAGTGAATGAGTGGACTCATCGGGACATTTCTAGGCAACTACTAAGTTTATCATTGAAGTTTCTGGGGAAAAATAAACATAAACCAAAAAATTGCCCACGCAAACACAAAATAAAATAAGATCCCAGGTTATCAAAACAAAAAGCTGCGAAGCTAGCTGAAATAGATGTTGAATAATCTATATTAGTAATAGCAAATGTTGTAAAATATATTCCAATACATACTTTTGCTCATTTGTTGCGTCGTTATACAAAGAACAGCGTAACACAAAAGTGTGCACACGAACCATGCAAGGCGAGTCAGCCGAGCCAGCCAAGCACAGCAAGCATGACAGGCGTGAAAAGCCTCCCTTTATGATAGCCAGGGGCGTGTAATACCTTGCACCTCCCGCCTCTCCCACAGCCTCTTCCTGGCCGGCTCGCGGGACTTCCTCGCGTTAAAAGAGAACACATACATATAAAAAATTACAGACTTATTGAGAAGGGAATGGCCTACGGGACCGGCGAGGCAATCTGAGGCGCATTGGCCGAGGCAATTAATATCCGTCGGCAGTAACAAAGGGAGCGGGGGGGGGGGGCAGTAAGTCAGTGTGTATAAACGCATTAATCATCACCGACAACGTCAGAAAATGAGCGTCAACAAAGGGTTTCCAGGCCGCGCTCAAGGAGATGCGATTCTGGCGCAAGGCTGTAGAGCTTCGCCTCGCACTGTGTCCACTGTACTGATGGAAGGGAACACTCCTCCCGGAACTCATAATATGCCTCGAATACTGAATCTAGTCATTAATCTCTGATAAAATCAGGAATTTATCTTTTTTTAATCAATTTCACTGACTAGTTAAGAAGGAAAAGAGCAGAAAACGGATGGGTGAGAAGCAGGGAGGGAGGGAGGGAGGGAGGGAGGGAGGGAGGGAGGGAGGGAGGGAGAGGGGAGGGAGGGAAGGGTGAGGGATTCATCTTCTGAGTAACATAATCTTGGTATAGTGAACACCTTTTTATTTTCCATCCACGTAATAGCTCAGCTCAGGTGAGGCACCTAACCTCTTAAAATATTTTTACGCGCGAGGCGATTAAGCAGTAAATTTCAGCGGATAATTTAAACGCACATATTCCGAACACGAGGCTGCCGGAGCCAACAGTGAATGATGCTTGTTTAAACACCTCATTTACATATCATTAGGAAAGACGCCAACAACGCTCACCTGTCCCTCAGGTATGCTAATCGAGGAAAAATTCTGCCTGATCGTATTATTCTCGGGATAAATATTTGCTTTTTCCCAAGTTAGTCCCTACACCTCGAGGGTTTCCACTTTCTTGGTTGTGCTTGGCCATGAGTCACCTGGCTGTCCGCCGCCTAAATGTTCCCTTCCTAATGCGCGCAAACACACACACACACACACACACACACACACACACACACACACACACGTAATTTTTCACTTAAGTTGTTTCGAGAGGCCAGTCACCCAAATTACGGTAAATACTTGGCTACACCCTCCTTGTCTGGCAGCAGTCCGCCCACGCCGCCCACAACGTACTTGTGTAAAAGAGAAAAGAAAATATGTATACACATACTTGAGGAAAGAGAGAAAATTAAGAAAAAAGAAAGATAAATGCATATAATGCAGGTTTAAATTATAAATTCCATGTTGTACTAACAGCGATTATTATTCAAATTTTTAGTTATTAGTGGAGAGAGAGAGAGAGAGAGAGAGAGAGAGAGAGAGAGAGAGAGAGAGAGAGAGAGAGAGAGAGAGAGAGAGAGAGAGAGAGAGAAAATGTGGCAATAGTATTTATAATGAAAGCGACAAACAAAGGCAGTGTAGCAAGACAATGAGTATTTCACAAGAACACTCACAGGCAAACACTTCATACTCGGTGTATCCAGAAACAAGCTCAGGACATTCCACGAACATGGACGCGGCCATGCAGACGTGGAAACAGACCGATATTCTCTCTCTCTCTCTCTCTCTCTCTCTCTCTCTCTCTCTCTCTCTCTCTCTCTCTCTCTCTCTCTCTCTCTCTCTCTCTCTCTCTCTCTCTTGCTGATAATGGGTAGCGTGTGTCAAGTGTGTTTATGACGAAGCTGTTTTATCTATCCCATCTGTCTCCTTGTATTCCTCCTCCTCCTCCTCCTCCTTCTCCTCCTCCTCCTTCTCCTCCTCCTCCTCCTCCTTTTCTTACTCCTACCTATCCGCCGCCCCCGGTTACGTAGCTATATCCTTTCCTCTCTCTCTCTCTCTCTCTCTCTCTCTCTCTCTCTCTCTCTCTCTCTCTCTCTCTCTCTCTCTCTCTGTAAGAATTGCTTTCCCCAAAAAAATCCATTACCAGAATGTATTTTCATTAAAAATTATTTCATTGACTGATGATGACGTTGATTTGTCAGTTATTATTTTGGTGCGATTATTTTCTTTGTTTCTAATGTTGTAATGATAATTTTTACACGTTTTATTTGATCTTATAACTCTTGTGTTGTTAGTTGTGTTCATTCGGTGATAAAATTCTTCAGTTTTCCCTTAATTCTATTTGATCGACTTTGCGTTGCATAGTAGGAATCTGCATATTCTTGCTTATCAGTATCCATGTTGACAGTGTACACCAATCCATCCAAAATTCTGATTAACTTATGTTCAACTATATAAGATGATCTAGAAAGACATCAGAAGTTTTAACTCTTTGACTGGAATGATTTCCCAGTATTAATAAAATGTTTTAGTACAAGTTCAAAGTATAATTTCGAAAGATATTATCGACATTAACTTTCTTATACCTTCTCCACCAACAAACGACATTTTTTTTACACTAAATAAATCTTACTGTAAACTCTATATTGTCTGGTCGATTCATTGCGTCATCGGAGTTATGTAATTCTGATTTTCTTTCTACCGACAAGGAACATTATCAACACTAACTTTCCCTCAACAGGACCGACCCCTTTTTCCCGCGCACCTCCCCCTCAGCTCTGGATTATTTCATTGATTCGTCGCGTCATCGGGTCGTCTCTGTTCCTTATCGAGGATGATCTTGACCCCAATCGGTGGTCGGTTTGAGGAGCCTTTTTTTCTGGTGCCTTTAGAATGGCGGGTCACAGAGAGAGAAGAAGAGGCCTTGAGAGGGAGGCTCCTTGTCCCTTTTACGTCTTCAGCAGAGGAACACTTACTTTAACAACTGCATGACTTCAACGATGTAAGTAGAAACGCTTGTTCAAATCGTAAAATTCTCAACATATTTCTCTTTTCCTTTCCATGGAGATTCAGTCATTATCAGGGAGGCAAGGTAGGGAGAGGAAAGGAGGGAGTGCGGTAAGAAAGGGGAGAAAGGCGAGAGGGTTGACTGATGAAGATCTCTCATCCATTTATCGGAGGCGGGGTGCCGGTCGTCGACTTCTTGTGAACTGGACCATATTTGGCCGCTCGTCCGCCACCCGTGAGCCGCCGACACACCTCCGCCTCCTACCTCCCTCCCTGTTCCAGCGCGTCATCCAGGCACCCATTAGTCTGTCTAGCAAGGAGGGAGGGAGGGAGAAAGTGAAGTGGAGGGAGGAGATGAAGTGGAAGGAGAAAGAGAGGGAGAGCTTACAGTAAAACAGGCTAGGTATAGAGAGGAATGTGAAGGGAGATAGAGGAGGTAGGGAAGGTCAATGTAGAGAGAGGTAGGGAGGAAGGATGGTGTTCTCTCTCTAATGAGTGGAAGACAAGTAGAGGAGGAGGAGGAGGAGGAGGAGGAGGAGGAGGAGGAGGAAGGAGCAAGGAGGGAAGGAGCAAGAGGAGATAGAGGAGAAGGAGGAGGAGGAGGGGGAGGAGGAGGAAGCGAAGGGCAGGTTTAATTAACGGATGTATTAAACGAGGAGTTTCATGGCTGATTAGCTTGCAAGATGCTCATTTGCATATCCGTTTTTTTGCTTGTTATTATCTACCTATCAACTTATCCATCTATGTTTCGGTATAATATCTTACGTTGTAGATCTCTTTATATACTACTTATAAGCCTCCTCAGTCGGTTATTTTTTGTACAGCTAATGTTATCATGATTAAATGCCAATTTTTTTACCATGTATCAATTAACCAGTCTTTTTTTTTTCATTCTTTCTTTTACATACCTTTGTCTGGTTCACTTTACGTTTATGTGCTTGTCTCACTAATGGCTTGAACGATTCCTCCCATCTCTCTCTCTCTCTCTCTCTCTCTCTCTCTCTCTCACACACACACACACACACACACACACACACACACACACACACACACACACACACACACACACACACACACCTAGCAACTCGGCCAGCACTAAGCAGCACAAGGCGGGCCATTATGGTCTCCCGGCGAGGCGCAGCTTGCATAGTGATGGTGGCGGCGCTAAGAACAAGGTGTTGGAAGGGAGACTAAACGACCAGGCGGAGCGAGGATCCTTATCGCCAGCCGAGCAAAGTGAAGCCACGGATACGGCGCGTAGATGGTCAAGGATACGAAGGTCGATGGATATAGATTACAAGTACGTACAAGGAAGAGAACAGACTCAAGGTGCGTGTGCAGGAAGGGCTAAATCTATACGTAATGCTTGATTTATGTGGAGACGCGCAAAAAAGTTCCCGGAGTGGAGAGGGAAGACAAGGCTGAAGTACTGGAGAGTGAACGTACGTATACGTCAAGGAAGTGACCCACAGCTTTCTACAGACACTGAGATCAAATCAAGGTTTTTAAGCGGCTCAAAATTACCCTAACACGTTGCTTCATTTATCAGTTTTATTCAACATTTTCACAGAAGCCTTTTTTCTCGTAATGAACGCAATTTTCATAGTCAGATAAGACCACCACTAAGTATTCATCACCCCTCTTTTTTTTTTCTTTTAATCAGAAAATCCTTCCTTAAAAGTCTTATCTTAGCAGCATCACGACGAACTCTTTATTACCATTATGAACTCTGTATTACCATTATGAGGTCTTGTTCAAATTCCTAGATAGAAGATAACGTCCCAGTCTTACATTACTGCAAATATACTCAGGAACACCGAGTTCGATAAATCCTTGCACTGTATTAATTCATACCCCGCCAAACAACACTTCTTATTATTGAGTGCTAAATGCCGGCCACGAGAGTAACGAGTCTCCGCGGTGCTTGGCAAGCTGGGCCTAATAGACAGCACACTTTACGCCGCTCAGGGAAGCCAAGATGAAGGTGGAGAAGAGCGATTATCACATTAGCGAGGAAGATGAATACCCCAGCCTTGACCCAACATGGAATGCGGGCCCTTGTGTGTGTGTGTGTGTGTGTGTGTGTGTGTGTGTGTTGTGTGTGTGTGTGTGTGTGTGTGTGTGTTGTGTGTGTGTGTGTGTGTGTGTGTGTGTGTGTGTATCCTTTTTAGAAACACTAGCAAGAGAGAGAGAGAGAGAGAGAGAGAGAGAGAGAGAGAGAGAGAGAGAGAGAGAGAGAGAGAGAGAGAGAGAGAGAGAGAGAGAGAGGTGGGAATTACTGTGCGAGATATAAACACTAGCCTCTTCTTTTCCCATGATGCCTGTTTACCTAACACGTCCTTCCTTTCCTTCACTTCCTTCCTTCCTGCCTTCCCCCTCTTCCTCTGTCTTTCTCGCTCTTTTTCGCTTTCTCAATGACAGCTCACACCTCTGCTTCTTTCCCACTCTCAGCAAGGCTCAAGAGAAGACAAATACTGATGAGCATAACACGAGGGGGCGAGAGAGGAGCCCCGCCCTCTACACACCCTCACAAAAACCCTCATAAAAATTCATCAGCTGCTAATGTGCCGAGATGGTGAAATAATGAGGTGAGGGCCTGTCAGAAAATGAGGGGAGAAGCGGGCGAGGGGCACAGCGCGGCTCACGACGAGAGGGAAGGTGAAGGCAGACGGAGACGAAAGGTGATGGAAGAAGGGAGGGATGAATAGAGGCGATGGCGGCGGGGTGGCGGTGGTGGTGGTAGGTCGGCGCCCTCTGTATTTGGTGCTCCAGGGGAAAAGGTGGCCAGGGTCAGGGAAGGTCGAAGAAGGGCTGTCAAGGTCACGACTGACGGATGAACACTGAAGTGATGCAAGGAGGAACGACAAAAGGCATAAAGAGGACAAATGAAGTGCCGGAAAAAAAAAAAAGAAGAAAAAGGTCATCGAACGTCCACGAATGGCACGGCTTGGAGTGAACGGTGGAGAGAATGCAAAGAAGGGAGAGGTGGATGAATTAAAAAGAAAATCTAGGGTAGGAAAATTAGCTGCATGAATATCTGTGGGAAATCTGATTCAGTTAAAGATCATTATACATTGAAAAGAATGCAAGATGAGAAAGACAGGAAACAAGATAGCTGGTATAAAAACAAAGAAAAAAAAAACAGTGAAAAGAACAAATACAAGGAAAGGAGGTAGAAAACGAACGAAAGAATAAAACAAAAAACGAATTATTATTTGTACTTAGATGACAAGATGATAAAAACTCTATACCATTAGGAACACAGAGCAATGAACAAAAATAATACAAACAACACAAAACTTTACTTTTCAAAACGACACTCACCTGCCATTTCGCATCCCACCTACTACAGACAAAAAAAAAAAAAAAAGAATATATAAGAAAAATATAGACACTTCTTCAAGGACAAACATTCACATCAACACTAACAACACCCATTTATTTGTTATCAGATACCCATTTCAACATTCCTACCCTGATAACGAAGGTGGAGAGATGAAAAAAAAAAAAAAAATGCGCTTAAGAGATGATATAACACGGTCATTACCAGAGAGAGAGAGAGAGAGAGAGAGAGAGAGAGAGAGAGAGAGAGAGAGAGAGAGAGAGGAGAGGAGAGAGAGAGGAGAGAATATAAAGGACCATATTTTGTCATACTACCAAAGCTGGGGCTCCCGATATCACGGTCCGTCTCGCTCCTTTATCCTGACCAACACTTAGACACAGCATCGCCGCACTATCGAGCCGCCATCTCTGATATCTGCTGATAACTAAAAGGAACCTCCAAAATAAGGCAGCCCAGATGACGCACACAGATGAAAAAATACTAAAAAGGGACACTCAGGGGGGAAAGAGAGAGAGAGAGAGAGAGAGAGAGAGAGAGAGAGAGAGAGAGAGAGAGAGAGAGAGAGAGAGAGAGAGAGAGAGAGAAATTAAGTATTTATTAACTTTTTTCACTTGCATAAACACCACACAAGTAAGTACACACACACACACGCACGCACACACACACACACACACACACACACACACACACACATACACACAAACACATCTGACGTGAGAATATCACATAAAAAAAAAATCCTATAAAAGTATTACTGAACTTAATTTAATGTTTTATGCCGTTAGTACGATAATTTCTTCCTATTTAAACCAGTACGTTCTATCACTGCTATATACTAAAGGACTACATCCCGTAGCACATTGCCGAGGCCTCCTGACGCCAGGCACACCCACGAGACGTACAGGTTTCCAGAAATAGATCCTTAATACTATTATTCGACCATAACTTAGCATTATGCGTAGCCGTGACAACGCGTCCAACAGAATTCATTCCACTGTCCCAGTTTGGAAAGCAATGAAATATAATAAAGTGAATACGTTTTCGTTCTTGCCTGCAGAGATTTTACAGTAGTGTAGGAAAATGGGACACGAACCGATGTACCTTTTTTGCATTTCCTTTGTTTTCTTACGAAGGAACTTACAGAAGGAAGCGGAGGAGGAAAAAGAAAATGAGAAAGCTGAGACCGAAGGAAGGAGTGGGGAGAAGACACAAGCGAGTATATGCAGTTGGAGGAGGAGGAGGCGGGAGGAGTAGGAGGGAGGGAGGAGGGAAAAAAAGAAGCGTGTGCGGAGGGAATGAGATAAAGAGGAGTGGCAGAATAAAGTGAGACAGCTGCAGAGGAGAGTGTTCGTGTAAGCAGGGAGGGAGGAGTGAAACGTTGGAGATGAACTTAATAAAAAAAAAGAATATATTTTATATGTCGGAGGGAGAGTACCCTTGCTCGAAGGAACAGGGAACCATGTTGAGGGTACATATTGATAAGATAATTGTGAGGGAGGGAGGGAGGGAGGGATGGAGAGAATGGCGGGAAGCTTCAACGGAAAAGGAGGAGAGGTGAAAGAGAGAGGGAAGGAGAGACACTATAGTCGGGTTAAAAAATATTCAAGTAAAAAATAAATAAACAAATAAACGGAACATGGTGAGCATATAAATGAATATCTAGTATAAAAGAATACACGAACCCAGAATATGAAGGAAGCAATCGGGAAGCAATCGCAAGTGGATAGGAATGCCGAGGAGCAGAGGCAAATTAAGATTTTTGGCTGGTAAACGTGCCTGCCCATCCTCGCGGGCCGCCTCGGGAGTCTCGGGAGCAGGGGCGTTAAGTCAGCGGTCGTCGGATGTTCCTGTCTCGGTACACAACCCGGCTCTGGTCCTACACAGGTCCTGCTGCCTTGGCCACTCCAGGACCTCCCTTCATCGGCTCCTCATCTGGCCGCCCTTCCACGCTCATGTTTGCTGTTTTATATATGTGCGTGTCCGGCTCGTCTTCGCCATTGCTGTCTTGTTTTCGTCGTAGCTTTTCATTGTCGTGTACGCACCTTGCATACCCTTCCCTGTCGCCTTCCTAGGGGAGTGTGTTATTCATTGAGGCCTGTCATGTGTTCGCAGGTGATTCCTCCTTGTTTTTAGTCAGTGGGTTTCAAATTTTTATTGTACACTTTCCTACTAGTTTTATTTGAGTTGTCTTAAAAGGTTCTCTGATGAGATGATATTGATTTTTTTACACTGTTGCTTATTCAGTCAGAAGCACCTGCTATCTTACATAGCAGGCAATTAATTCCTCCTTCACTCGTTTGAGAATACTATACACACACACACACACACACACACACACACACACACACACACACAAAGAACAGGAAAAGTCAATCGAACTCTATTTGTTTTCATGCACAAAAAATCTCTCCCGTACCACTCCCTGCCTCCCTCCCATCGTCTCGCCCTGCCAAACCCCATCCTCTTCCTCTCCGTTACTACGCAACACTCCACCTCCGCTCGCCTTTCCTTCGCCCTTCTCCACTCCCCCACACGTCCCCACAACGCACCTCTACCAATCAATCCACCTACTTCCTGCCAGAACAAAATGGCGTTTAAACCTCCAGCGCGAAGGAAGATGGTGAGAGGAGACAATGATCACACGCTTCATTAAATTAATCAAATGGTGATTTTCTCTCTCCATTGTGTATTTAATAAGGTGGCGCTGATGGTGAGGCAGTGTAGAGGCATCGGAGAAAACGAGAAGACGGTACGTTATTTGAGCTACATAGTATATTGCTCCTGTGGTCTTGTAGAGCGCGCAAACAAACACACACACACACACACACACACACACACACACACACACACACACACACACACACATACACATACACATGGTGACTCAGTGACGGTCCACAACCAACAAGGAATTAAGGACAAGGAGTGGGGAGATCGAGTGAACTATAATTTCTTTTTTTTCCCCCCGGAGGCTCGGTAAGAAGTTTTAGTATTAGTTCAGCACGGGGTGAGTCGGGCGGACACAATGAGTACAGTAACGACCTGGAGCGGCGTAAAATATAACTTTGTGATTTTTATGTTCGGCAGAGATACGAGGACCCTTTTTTTGTGTGCGTGTTGGGTCTGCAGGTAATAAATTCGGGCACTGAACGATCACTAAGTGCGCTAAAATAGGTGGCGGCGTTAGGAGAACACACTTTCTTGACTTATGATGCGCCACAGTGGAAAAATTTCGTGTCATTTAGCGGGGGAGACTGAGTAGTAGGTGTGTGGTGGAGAGGTGGGGGAGGAGGTCAGACAGGAGGACACGTGGGGAAGGTCGGTAGGGGGTTTTGAACGTTCATACTCGTAGAGGGTGTGGAGATGAGGCATGGGGAAGGTTAGAGGCGAGTGAGGAGATAGCAAATGTTGGTGGGGAAGAGAGGCGGGGAAGTTTGAGGAGAACTTCAATGCTTAAGGACGATGTGGTGTGGAAAGAAGAGAGCTGGAGAAGTTTAGTAGGGATTTTCTGGAAATTGAAGGGTTTTGGGGAGAGGCAGATGGGTGGGTAGGAAATAGGATGTGCCGTGTGTCCTCAAAGAAGCTGGCTATGTTAGGGAAGCTGAAGAAAGACTATCCCTTTATCCCTCCTCCTTCTTATCCTCCCCCTTCCCTCCTCTTACTTTTACTCCTCGGGTTAACTCACACACAACCTTTTCCCCCGCATCAGAAAGCAAGGCGAGGGTCGAAGATTCAGCATTCCAAGGGGTCGTGTGAGGCGAAGGTGGAAAGGATCACCACAAAATGATTCCCTTGTCTCCACCTCTCACCTCTTTTCACCTCACCACTGCGGGATGACACTCAGAGCACACTCACACACACGTCCCTGACTAAACTAAGCTACTTATCTATGTGTGTATCTATCTTTATATGCATCTTTATACATATTCATCCATGTAACCAATCTTCTGTTTGCTGAGTCTTGTGAGCGTTTATACGTATATTGATTTTTGTTTTCTTTTTACTGTGAATCGTTCTTTGTGTGTTTGTGTGTGTGTGTGTGTGTGTGTGTGTGTGTGTGTGTGTGTGTGTGTGTGTGTGTGTGTGTTTTAGCATTAGAGAGGTCACTGAAAGCAACCACACTCCAGACACAAGAGCGAGAGAGAGAGAGAGAGAGAGAGAGAGAGAGAGAGAGAGAGAGAGAGAAGAGAGAGAGAGAGAGAGAGAGAGAGAAAGAGAACGCTGGAGGATAAAGTAAAAAACTATCAACACTCCCTCAACCAAACCTGTATGAGGAACCTTTTTCACTCTAGCCCTTCCCTTTTTTTCTGCCGCGTGTATTAATGACATAATTAAAAGGGAGCCGATGAT
>NC_087155.1:21547555-21550055 GCF_035594125.1 Scylla paramamosain | reverse complement strand
ACAGCGACGTATGGCCACAGAGTACACTGATGGAGCATTGATGCGGGGTGTTACATTATGGCTCGCTGAGCTCGCAAGCTGCTTGCACTCGCAACATAAAAGGAAGCGAAGCGGCGCCTATCTCTCATCTGGCGGGATGCAAATAGTGCCTCCGAAAACAGGAAATTTGCAGGTGCAGCTTCCAGAACAAACGCAGATGCAAATGTTCGCCGGCGGGATGAGGAGTGTAGATGTGGGAGGAGGAGGAGGATGTAACTGGTATTTTTAGGCTAAATAACTTCTTAAGGCAGAGTCTGATGGGTGCAAATGGAGTCGTCGCCGCCTTGAGTAGGAGTGGAGAAGTAACATTCCCCTCACGCCTGACAACATGTGGCTGTTTCAAGGTCACGGGAGTAACTGAAGATATTAAGCAGCGACGTGGCGGCGGCCGGCTCAGCTCCCCACGCTGTGCTCCCCACTACGCCTCCTGTCCGTCTCGTCTCTCAATGTGTTTCACGCTAATGTGATTTTTAAGATCCTCCAGATAAGACTTGGCGGCCACTGGCTCCATCTGCCTTTGTGGTGAGACGGATTGTATCTAACCTAAATGCCTCCCTCTCTCCTCCCCCCTTCCCTGCCTCAGTCCTTCCCTACCTCCTTACCTTTCCTTCTTCCTGACTCATCCCTCTCTATCTCTTTCTCCTATTCTTCCACACCTTTTTTCCTTCCTTATCAGCATTCTTTCTATATTCCTTAACTGTCCCGAATCTGCCGCGTTCCTCATATAAGTCCTTCTCATTTCTCTTCTTCAGACGAAATCACACCTTCATTCACTCAAAATTTCCCTTGCAACAGCCCGCCCTGCCCCATCACAGCTTATGGCTCTCCTGCACCCTCCCTGATCCCTGCTCACCCATCATCCCTCACCCGTCATCTACAGACAGGGGAATCCACCCACAAAATACCACAGCTCCGTCCATGCTCTCCCTCCCCTACGGTAAGGCCGCGATGGAGGCGTGATAGGGCGGCACTGGCGGCCTTAGGAACGCTTTATCCCCGACGCCGTGACTGTAGGAGGCGCGGAAGACACCGTTTTTCTGGGTCCGGCCGCAGATAACGCTGTTGGTCACGCCGCCAGCCTCACCCTGGTATGTTAACTGAGCGATAGGGAGATGTGTGTGTGTGTGTGTGTGTGTGTGTGTGTGTGTGTGTGTGTGTGTGTGTGTGTGTGTGTGTGTGTGTGTGTGTGTGTGTGAGTGTGTGTGTGTTTAATTGTTGTACACATCATAATATATAACAACGGCATTCTCTATTACTGCTTTAAATCCTTCACAGCAAACATTTTCAACAATTCTAGTCAAACATGTGCATTTTTCCCACCTTCCCTAGACATGATGCAGATGAACCACCATCGCGCGAACATCTTCCACCCTTACCACCTCCACCCCAACCACCACCACCATCACCACCACTCACCATCCATTCCCTCCCTCCCATCTTCCCTCACTCCTCCACACTCCTCGTCATCCAGTCACTCACACTCTCACCATGCACGCTTATATAAAATCTATTAACCTAATCAGGTGACTCGATTATCCCACGGAGACAAACCCGAATGCGTCCTTTCCCTATTACGAATCGATGCCACGCAAACTTTTGACCCAAGGATTTATATGGAGACTCCCTTACAAGCACCAATAGATCTGGCGGAGCAGTTAGCCTGTTACGGCGCCCTGCACTCCATTATTGACTAGGATATTATACTGTTCCGTGTGTTGCCAGCGATGTCCCCGTGGCCTTCTTCTCTCCAAAGTGAAAGATTATATGTGTGTTGTGTGCTTCTGTGTACGAGAGAGAGAGAGAGAGAGAGAGAGAGAGAGAGAGAGAGAGAGAGAGAGAGAGAGAGAGAGAGAGAGAGAGAGAGAGAGAGAGAGAGAGAGAGAGAGAGAGAGAGAGAGAGAGAGAGAGAGAGAGAGAGAGAGAGAGAGAGAGAGAGAGAGAGAGAGAGAGAGAGAGAGAGAGAGAGAGAGAGAGAGAGAGAGAGAGAGAGAGAGAGAGAGAGAGAGAGAGAGAGAGAGAGAGAGAGAGAGAGAGAGAGAGAGAGAGAGAGAGAGAGAGAGAGAGATGCACGTCACTAATAACACTACACTCAAAGAAGCATACATACACATAAAACATGAAGAGAAACCAGGACAAGGAAAATGGAGATAGATAAAAAGAGGAAGGGATTTGGAGGAAGGCGACAAAGTTGAGTGAGGTGTCCTGGGGTCTTAATTAACACATCTCGGGGTCGTCAGTCCACGCGGTGCTTCGTTAGGAAACCTGCCTCACTCGCCCTGCCTCGCCTTGCCTCGCCTTGCCTTGCTCCGCCTCGCCCTGCCTTGTTCCTCCTTGCTCTACCTCGGACGCACCTTAACCAAAGGCACCATAAAAGGCACGCGAATCAAAATTACTGCAAAAGGTGGTCAGGGTGAGTTAGGGAGAGAGGGAAGGAGGGTAGTGGAGTAGCGAGGGGAGAGGT
>NC_087155.1:21520055-21545055 GCF_035594125.1 Scylla paramamosain | reverse complement strand
AGGCTTAAGAACTACATTAGCTTGTCCTTATTTTCCTTGATCATCGAGAGATACTGAAAGAGTTACTCAGAACTGGAGGGGGAATATGATAAAAAGAAATAGAGAGTAAAAGTCTTAGCTGGTTATTCTTGTGGAGGGAAGGAAGAGCGAGGACGATCGAGGAGTGGCTTGAGAAAAGGTAAGGACTGATAAAGAGACTACTGTAAGAAATGCTGGTGATAAATGGCACCGTTTTATTGAGATCAAATAAAGGTGTAGTTCTTAATGACCCAATGATTAATCTTCCATACAGAGGGGAGAGAAAAGAAAAGGGTTATAAGAAATGGAGGAGGAGGAGAAGAACAAGAACAAGAACATGAACAAGAACGAGGATGAGGGGGAAGAAGAAAAAAAAAGGAAAGAAGAAAATATAAAATGAAGAAAATATAAAATGATGAGAAAGCAAAATATATTAAACGAAAAATGAAGACTGAAAACTGAAAAAAAAATTAGTGAAGATGAAAAGTAGGAAGAAGAAAATGAAGAAAATATAAAGAAGAAGGAGTGGAAAGAGAAAAAGAAGAAGAAGAAGAAGAAGAAGAAGAAGAAGAAGAAGAAGAAGAAGAAGAAGAAGAAGAAGGAGTAACCACGCGTGTTATAACGAGACAAGAAGACAAGCAGATACACACAAGTTTTGGTCAGTAATAATTAACAAGCCACAAGCAGCCTGGGCCAAGTAAAGACACGATTAGTTACCGAGATAAAAATAAGTCTTAAAAGCAACACTAAATTTGCAATAAAAATACATTCATCGGACAGAGAGAGAGAGAGAGAGAGAGAGAGAGAGAGAGAGAGAGAGAGAGAGAGAGAGAGAGAGAGAGAGAGAGAGAGTTTTCTGGATATTCTCTCCACGATGGCAATTAAGATACAGTCCGAATGATCTCTCAGGTAAAAGAGGAAGAGGAGGAGGAGGACAGAACCGCCCACTACCACCGAAGGGCATCCCATGAACATCGTCCATCTCATGTCAAGAGATTTCCTGTGAGCAGTTAAAGATACAGCGGAGTAAGTGAAGATCCTCTCTGGGCTGGAAGGGGCAGAGAGAGGGAGAGAGAAAAATATACAGAGGGAAGGAGGGAGAGGGAAAGAGAGCAGGTATACGCATGAGTGGAGTGGGTCAAGAAGGAATCGATACAGTTAATAACACCGTCAGTAACAATAGAAAGAAAGAAAGATAAGAAGCGGTGGAAGAAAGACCAGAGCGGCTGACAGTAAGGGAAGCGACGCGGGACTGAGCTGACCATGGATCTCTGCTTGGGGAAAAATACTTGGAGGAGGAAAAGTTTGCTACGTGAATGTACTTGATAGGGTTGTCTGTGCAATTTTAGTGCTGATTTTCATTGTAGCTCACTGCATCTCCGCCACATCTTCCTCCTCTTCCTCCTCTCAATACTGTTTATTTTCCTAGTTATCCTCTAACAACTATAAAATAATACTTTTCCACTTCCAATAATAATCGCAGTAATGTAGTAGAGATATCGTTTAACTTTCACACTAGCTTACTGCATCTCATCCATCTCTTCCTCCTCTTCCTAGCAATCCTTTTAGTCTTTTCTTTTTTATGTTTATCCTCTAACTACTTCACGACAATACTCTTCCACAACTAATAATGTAACCACAGTACATATATCACTTAACTTTCACAATATTACATCCATCATCCAACACTTATTATAGCTATCATCATTAGCACTATTAGTATCTCAGTGGTCCTTCCTCCACGCCGGCAGCGAGGATGGGGAGCTGCGTCGCGTTGTTTTTCTCCTGTCTGTTTTTACATTCTTGTCACCTGGTCGTGCTGGCGGCCTGTAGCGCCCATTAAGCAATTAGTCTTCTGCCTAAAATGACCTTACTGTTTCTTAATATTTCGACTCTTATCAGTGCTTATATGTAACCTTCCCCTCCCTTCCCCTCCGCTGCCTCTCTATCCCCTCTTCTCTTCTCCTCCCTTTACACCTCCTCCACTTCTGAATATTCCTACTTCATTGATGTTTCTTTTTACACATTCGTTTCCTCTATTCTTCCTCCTCATCCCACACACCATCTCTTCCCCCTCTTCTGTTACAACCCCATCCTCAAACCCAACCCCCTCTCCTCTCTCCCCCAGCTCCTGCTCCTCCTCCTTCTCACACGTTCGCTACAAATTATCCTGTTAATCCCCAGGTCGACATTTACAACAGTCCATTATTAAGGTCGCCCCACTTCATTATAGGCATCGCCCTTTGTTGTGTAAATGGGACACTCTCACCAATAGCAGCCTCTACACGCGCCGAGGGAGCTGAAGGAGACCTGGGTAGCGGGAGAAGAGAGTTTCATGTGCGTGGAAGGAGGATGGGAACGAAGAATGCGTGGGGGATGAGAGACGGAAAGTTAAATAGGAAAATAAAAAGTGTGGAGAAGATAGACAAAGAAATGGAGTAGAAGGGATGGGAGAGGAGAGAATAGAAGGGATGGAGGGGAAGTAGAAAGGAAGAGGGAAATTATATATGGGGAGAGATTCGATGGGAGAGAGAGAGAGAGAGAGAGAGAGAGAGAGAGAGAGAGAGAGAGAGAGAGAGAGAGAGAGAGAGAGAGAGAGAGAGAGAGAGAGAGAGAGAGAGAGAGAGAGAGAGAGAGAGAGAGAGAGAGAGAGAGAGAGAGAGAGAGAGAGGCACTCTCAAGAACACATACACACACCCAAATAGAAAAAAAGAGTGGAAACCAGAAGAGAAGAGGTGAACTGAAAAACCAAGGCTCCCGTACACCAAGTGAAGACAAAGGGAGTCAGTTCAGTTTGGGTTAATGAGAGCAACAAAGGGACCACCTGGCCAGTAAATGCGCAGGTGACTCGGACCACCAAACCTTAATTAAATATGAGCTTAATTCGTGTAATTATAAGCACACAGGTATTTAATGAGAGTTGGCTTACATGGTGGCACAGTGGCTCTCTCTCTCTCTCTCTCTCTCTCTCTCTCTCTCTCTCTCTCTCTCTCTCTCTCTCTCTCTCTCTCTCTCTCTCTCTCATCATCATCATCATCCCTTCTCCCTTTTCATCCTCGTATCTCCCTTCTTCCCATTCCTTTGATCCCCAAGTCAACCCTCTTCATCTTCCCTCCCTCTCTTTCTCCTTCTCTCCCTGTCTCTCTCCCTCCCTCCCTCTCCCTCTCCTTCCTCCAGGCAAAGGATAGGTTAAGCTGGACAGGTGAAATGATCGAGGCATCGCGAGGGGGAGGGAGAAGGAGAATGTTTCTGTAATGATAGGGTTGAGAACACTGTGTACTTGTGGTCTCTCTCTCTCTCTCTCTCTCTCTCTCTCTCTCTCAGAATTGGTGTAATTTTTTTTCATATTTCTCTCTCTCTCTCTCTCTCTCTCTCTCTCTCTCTCTCTCTCTCTCTCTCTCTCTCTCTCTCTCTCTCTCTCAGAATTGGTGTATTTTTTTTCATATTTCTCTCTCTCTCTCTCTCTCTCTCTCTCTCTCTCTCTCTCTCTCTCTCTCTCTCTCTCTCTCTCCCTCGGAATTGGTGTAATTTTTTTCATTTCTCTCTCTCTCTCTCTCTCTCTCTCTCTCTCTCTCTCTCTCTCTCTCTCTCTCTCTCTCTCTCTCTCTCTCTCTCTCTCTCTCTCTCTCTCTCAGAATTGCTGTATTTTTTCATATTACTCTTTTGCTATTTTGTTTTTATTATAATGAAAAATAGTTATTCTAATCTCTCTCTCTCTCTCTCTCTCTCTCTCTCTCTCTCTCTCTCTCTCTCTCTCTCTCTCTCTCTCTCTCTCTCTCTCCTATAATTAACTCACCTGGCCGGACATTAATTACCCTCACCTGCCCACTCACACGTCACCTTCAAACACGACTCGCGCCGCGGCTTCCGTCGCTCACAACACGCCAATGGGGCAAGCAAACTGTTCGTCTCTTATTTACGAGCCGCGACCACTGCACGCCAAAGAAAGGGACCTGGTGGCAGAAGATACTCGCACAAAAAAGACTTCCATAAATTACTTCCGAACCGAACGCTCCTCTATTCTCTCTCCTTCTCCTCTTCCTCCTTCTCTCCTCCCGCTCACAAGTTCGCTTTAATAAGACAAGTGCTCCATCACTCTCGGCAGCGTTCTAAAAGCAGCGCTAAGGGCGGATGAATAGCCGTTCTCGCCTCCTGAGCAGCGACCGGCGTGCGGTGCGCCCTCAGACGAGCCACGCAGCAACCACGCCCCGCATGCGGCTCCGACAAAAGTGATATTACGCACCGCACAGGAACAAGACCCAGGTAGGTGCTCCCTCTCGCCTTCCCTTCCTCATCGCTAATTTCTCTCCCCTCCCAACATCACTCCCTTGCTCTTCCTACTCCCATAACCTCCTTTCTACACTTCCTTCATTTCCCTAGCATTCATTTCCTATCCCTCTTCACGTTCACTCCCTTCCCTCCCTCCCTCCTTCCCTCCCTCATCCGTCCTCCTCCTCCAGCACCATAGCGATCCTCTTCAGTATTCACAAACGGACCGACAGAGCAATATTTCCTTCAAGCCTCCAGAGCTCCTCCCGACGGCCCCTCATCTGGCAACTTGCAGCAGGGCCTCACAACTCGTAGGTGCTGGCGTGCCGCGGGAGACTCAGGTAGGGAAGGATACGAGAGGACACGAAGGAAAATGAAAAGACAACGAATGGAAGATGCGAGATATGGGAAAACTAACTTGAAAAAACAAAGAAGGGCGAACAGAAAGAAAAAAAAAGAGTAGAGTACAGGACTGAAGGGAAACCATTGGGAAAACATTGAACATTGAGAAAGTATTGAAAAAGAGAAAGAAAAGTCTTGTCGCAACGAAAATTTGCGAAGGGAGGGAGTGAAAGGAAAATTGTTGGAGAACTAAACTAGCAGTAGGAGGAGGAGGAGGAGGAGGAGGAGGAGGAGGAGGAGGAGGAGGAGGAGGAGGAGGAGGAGAAAAGAACAAGAACGAGAACAACACAAACAGAAATAAGGACGAGAAACAAAAGAAAAAGTAATATGAGCACGGCGAGGAGAAGGAACCAGAGGAGGAAGAGAAGGAGAAGGAAGAAGAGAAAGAAGGCAAAGAGAAGGAGGATGAGGAGAAGGAAGAAGAGGAAGACGAGGAGGAGGGAGGAGGGAGAGGAGGTAGTAGTAGTAGTAGTAGTAGTAGTAGTAGTAGTAGGAGGAGGAGGAGGAGGAGGAGGAGGAGGAGGAGGAGGAGGAGGAGGAGGAGGAGGAGGAGGAGGAGGAGGAGGAGGAGGAGGCAAACAGGCCGCGTTAAGATAACCTCGAGAGTGAGGGGAGACAAATGATTTACAACTACCTACTTGCTGCCTCCGACCAACCTATAAGGAGGAGAAACTACCAATTTACAGATAAGACACAACGCTCTTCCTCCTCTTTATCCTCCTCTTTTCTTCCTCCTCTTCTCATTCACCTTCCCATTATCCTACATGTCCATCCTCTTTTCCCTCCCCTCCTCCCTTTTGTCCTCTCAGTTCCCTCCCCTCTCCTCCTCCTCCTCCACCTCCTGCTCCTCCTCCTTAACCAGTCCTGCCAGTCTAATGTTTAATAATAGACAACAAAAATAAAGTGTTTGTGTACAGTGTTCATTATTGGCACTAAGTGTACGTGGTTATACGCACATGAATGAACGTGTGTGTGTGTGTGTGTGTGTATCTGTGTGTGTGTGTGTGTGTGTGTGTGTGTGTGTGTGTGTGTGTGTGTGTGTGTGTGTGTGTGTACTCAGATATATTGTTGATTGAATTTTAATGCATAATGCTATATTAGGGATCGCTTCAGTACGGTGTTTGTTTTATGGAGGCTGATTGAATCTTAATGCACAGTCTTATTAGGTATTCCTCTAATGCCGTGTTTACTTTATCGGGCATAATTGTTTGATAATAAGTGACGCTCTGTTCTTTCATGTTATTGCTTATTGTCACTTGAAATTGAATGTATCGGAGTGAAATTTAATCAGTAAACTCCTACTTTCTTACTTCTTCTATGTGCGTGTGTGTGTGTGTGTGTGTGTGTGTGTGTGTGTGTGTGTGTGTGTGTGTGTGTGTGTGGCCACTGTTTCTCTTTAGCCTCAACTAGTCTGTTTTAAAATATATGAAATAGGATCACAACTAATTCACATTATACACCAATCAATAACATTACCTGAACATTTTATCTTCCCTTCCACTTCCCTGCATTCACTTTACTACATACATTGTTAAGGGAAGTAAGGGACCGATCCGTTTATTATCCAGGTAAGGAGTGTAGGATATCGCTGCGTCCCTTCCCCTGAGGCAACCCGTATTTCCGCCCCTCGTGTCAGGGCTGAGTGGCGTGCTTCAAGGTGATACTGATGCTTCTTTTTTCTTATCTTTTTTTGCTTCTCCCTCCCTTGGCATCTCCAGCCACACCCCTCCACTCGAATCTCGTCCTTGCTACCTCTTCCCTCTCAACCTCCTACTCCTCTTTCTCCTTCTCCTTCTCTCTTTTTCCTCGTGGCTCATTTCTCTCCTCCACACCAGCTTCAAACCCTCCGTTCCTAGGCTCCTCCCCTCACATCACTCTCCTCTCCCTCATGACTCCCTCCCTATCACTTATCAACCCCTCCACCTCTCAACATCTCCCTCCCCCTGTCTCTCCTCTCCCTCCCCTCAGGTCCTGCTGCTGCTGCCCCTCCTCCTCCTTCCCGACACATCCACCACACCTTTCCTCTACAGCTCTGCTTCCCTGTCAGTCAGTCACACGTCCCCTCACACCAGTCTGCCACATTGCCCATCCGTCTCCTTCCGACTATCTATTCCTCTACTCCTTGCCCTGTCCCATCTCTCAGCTCTCAACCCTCCTTTCCCTATCTGCCATACACCATCCCAGCTCTCCCTCACTCTCCCCCATCTTCCTTCCTCCCCATTGATACCTCCAGAATCCAAGACACTCGGAAACTGTCCCGAAAATTAAGTGGGGTCGGCTGGGCGTGGAGAGGGAGGTGGGGCCGCCCGTCTCTTTCCTCCTTATAAGTCGACACGGTGCGTCTCTTTACCCGGCAGTTTGCAAAAATAATTACGCGCCCCGTGCGAATGAATTAAGGGTGATTTATGCCTCCTTTTCCGCGCCGTGGACATTTTTCGGCAGCGTTGTGGGTTACGGCGGCGGCAACTGTAAGTATTGTACATGGAGCGATAATACTAGTGATAAATCTTTCGTTGGCACTACGTGTTTACTGCTGAAACTATTCCGCTGCTAAATAAAAAAAACTATACAGCCACTCCTCAGTAATTTGAAAGTGTTTTTTTTTTCTTTTTTCTTTTTCTTTTTTTACTCTCCGTGCATTCGGCGCAACTCACACGCCACATTAAAACAAAGGCATGACCACTCCACTAGCAAATAACATGTAATTCTTCACTATTAGCACTGAAGGTTCACCACCGAGGGCACTTCGTTCCTAAAGAAAACCCTAGTGACTCCTCATTGATTTTAAAGAAACAGAAAACGCATCACAAGAAGGCGGGGAGGATGACTTGAGGATACCGGGATGTTGCAGCGAGTCTTGTCTCTACCTCAGGAAATGAAACACTTCCTATTCCAAGATCACATTAAAAGACCAAGCAGGCCCACCAGAAAAGAGACGTGGCAATGTGTACCTACGAGAACGTCCCCCAAGCTTTACTTTTCATTTAGATCACTTACATTTGAATTTAAAGTGAACTCCTACATAAGGTAACGCGTTTAACCGCCTCATCTACTGAACCAACAAAACGACCCTACCCGCTGCTGCTGCTGCTGTGACCTTGTGGGGCGTGTGTTTCTGAGCTCTACAGACAGAGGGGATTTTATTCACGGCCACACCATCACCACCACCAGCATCAACAACAAGAATACTAACAACAACAGTAGCGATATAACCTCCAACCAGGCCAATACAGCCCTCAATGGAGAAACAGAAGCAGCAGCAGCGAGCCAGCACGCCCCCTGGGAGAAAGAATATACATTTTAAGCGGCACATTACCCTGGAGTGAGCCGGCCCGTGAACACGCTAGTCCGTCACTGTCCGCTCCCTGCCTCCGTCTCATCTGAAACCTTATCAACCGAAAACACGCCACGCCCTCCCTGGGACCTGTGTCGAGCAAGGCAAGGCAATATAAACACCTGTTGCAAAGGTACACCGTGCAATTAGCGTCTGCCCAGCGCAAATATCTAAATGCCGTCCGCGTGTTTGCGTTAAATTAATATGATGTATCATTAATTTTTCATGGTAATTAAAGGGGATGTTCATATATATATTTTTTTCTCTCACTCATATTTTCTCTCTTTCTTTACAGGGGAAACGCAGCGGCAGCAGGGAGACGACGGAGGGACGGAGGGAAGGCGTATGAAGGAAGGAGCGGGAGTAAGATGAGAGAGGCACAAATAAAGAAAGCATAGCAAAGAGTGGATGACGGGCGGGTCAGAATGAAAGTGAGGCTCTGGAATATAATAGAAGAGAGAGAGAGAGAGAGAGAGAGAGAGAGAGAGAGAGAGAGAGAGAGAGAGAGAGAGAGAGAGAGAGAGAGAGAGAGAGATAAAGTAACACAAGAAAGGAAGGATAATAAGGGAACAAGAGACCAGCAAGTAAATAAGGGTGATGGGATGACACACACACACACACACACACACACACACACACACACACACACACACACACACACACACACACACACACACACACACACACACACACACACACACACACACACACACACACACACACACACACACACACACACACACACACACACACACACACACACACACACACACACACATGTACACGCGCGCGACAAGAAATAAATACATAATAAAAATACAAATGAAAAATTGAAATGATAATAGAGGAAGAGACACAATAAATATATGTATATTAGAATACCACACACAAACACACACACACACACACACACACACACACACACACACTTACACGGCAAGAAATAATCATAAAATAAAAGGACAAGGGAAGAAAGTGAAATAATAATAGAGGACGGGAGATGGTAAATATATATTAGAATACTACCCCCCCCACACGCGCACACACACACACACACACACACACACACACACACACACACACACACACACACACACACACACACACACACACACAAATAAGGAACACAGACGAGACAACACTGGAGATCAAACATTCAACAGAAACAAAACGTCTGGCTATTATGACTGTGGACTAAGCCGACAGAATATGGCGCGCCAGAAAAGAAACTCTGACGGGATTTACAAAGCAGAGACACAATCGCCGAGGTATTAGGGACACACTCACATGTTGCAATGGGAAGGTGGCGGTGGTGGTGGTTGGAGTGGTGGTGATGGTGGTGGTGGGTGGGCCGCGACGAGATATAAAGTGGGCACAGCTGCAATTAAGTACGAATGGGCTTTAACTATGTTGGGTTGGGGCGGGTCACCGAGGATTGGCCAAGGATGGGGCGGCTTAACGCGGCAATGAGAAGGAAATTTGGTAAGCGTCCATTAGCTTGCTATTTCCGAGGGTTTGCTGTCTTTTTTCTTCTTTTCCCTCGGGACCGCCATTAATTTGCGTGTCATATGGAGAGGAAAATGGGATAAGAATTCAAGAGAGTGAGAGAAAAAAACACTCTTAAGCTGATTAAAGAAGTAAATGCTGATAGTGTTTCGTGTTTGTTATTGTTCTATTTGTAAGAGTTTTTTACCTGCATTAATTGGTAGTACTATTACTTGTCATATGGAAGCGAAGTGCTCTTCTTAACTTATTACATCAAACAAAACGTAACGCAATGAGAAAAGCTGTCTATTGCAGGTATAACAGTTCCCTTATTCCCAAAAACTCCATTACGGAAAAAGATCTTCACTAACATTAAAAAGAAAAAAAAAATCAAAGGAATAAATTGTCGTAGAAATAAGATTGGTGTGCTTCAAGTGAGAAAAAATAGAGAAAGTGAGAGAAAAGTACTGAGTCCTCGTCCCTCACAACCTCACGACCTCCTCCCCCAAACCCCATTAACCGCCGCAAGCCTCGATCGTCCTCACCCACTCCTCCTTTCACTTCCCCTCTCTCCCCTTCTCCCTCTCCCCCTCCTCCTGTTGTGTCCGATAAATTAACACCTTCCTAAGCCGACCATGAAGCGCGGAAGTTTGGGGTCGTAAATCAGTGGGTTCAGGAACCTCCGGGACCCCCACCCTCACCTACCTCCTCCCCACCTATCCCTCCACCCATGAGACGCCCCAGCACTCCCAGCGTCCAGGGGCGTCGTCAGGGTGTGGGGCAGAGGCCACTAATGCCCTCCCAGCACTCCTTGGCTCGCCGGGCTCTCCTCCATCGCTCCGCTGTTCACGGCGTCGAATCGTCTTCTTAAGAGTGTCTTCCTCCTCACTGGTTTTCAGTAAGATTTTTCTATATAAGGGCGGCATTTCTGGCGGGAATTTTCTGTTTATTGGCGCTCCGTGGCGTTAAGTAAAACATTAAATGGTGTTCATTCAGATTTATAGTTACTTTGCCTTACAAGGTGGTAGTATTTTCTTGGAGATAATAAGACTCTAAACGGGTAGAGTGTTAACACCTTGCTTGTCCTCTAATGAAAACTTCAAATATTACTACATAGTGAGCATAAAAAAAAATGTTTTGTTCGTCTCCATTCTTTTTCATTTATCCTTTTTCTCCGCCAGCTTGCTATTTTCGTGAAGCTTTTCTCTCTCTCTCTCTCTCTCTCTCTCTCTCTCTCTCTCTCTCTCTCTCTCTCTCTCTCTCTCTCTCTCTCTCTCTCTCTCTCTCTCTCTCTCTCTCTCTCGCCGCGTTCCGTTCTCTATCAAACACATCGGCCTGGAGGGAGCGCCTTTTAGCAAACATTTTTTCCAACATTCCTCCGTTTAGGTGGAGGTCAGGTAGCTCGGCCATCCGGCTGGCAACAGTTAAGGTCGCGGCCCTCCCCGCGGGAGTATTAGCATGCCAAGCCATCTGAGTTATGGCCGTCATTGGGGATAATCTCAGAGTGTCAAAGCAAGGAATTACGCTCGTCCGTCATGATACGTCGAGCCGCCATACATCACGGTGCAGCGAGACGTGTGTGTGTGTGTGTGTGTGTGTGTGTGTGTGTGTGTGTGTGTGTGTGTGTGTGTGTGTGTGTGTGTGTGTGCGTGCGTGTGTGTGTGCATTCGGATAAGTAAAATATTCCTATATTTATCAAAGCTTCTACCATAAAACTCCAGCACGTGTTGATTCCGTGAGAATATCAGAGCAAGTCGAGTCACACGCACACGCTCCGGCATACAGATACACTCCGCCCGGCACAGCTATACATATGCAAAGATCTATACCTTCACTGACCGTACATCCGTAACACACACACACACACACACACACACACACACACACACACACACACACACACACACACACACACACACACACACACACACACACACCTGTTGAATTCCTGCCGTCTGAGGTTAATGGGGTTAAGGCCTCTCACTTAGCGTCAGGCCTCACCCCGCGGCGGGCAGTTCATATCTCACCTCACACCTCACCATCACACCGCGCCACTCTTTGCTTGTCTCTTATCCTCTATCTCTCGCTCCCTTATACACCTCCTCCAGCCTCGGCTCTGTTCGCCTACTCATATCTCACCACCACCACCACCACCACCACCACCACCACCACCACCACCACCATCTCCTGCACCTCCTCCTCTTCCTCCTCTTCACATCTCGTATCGCATAGGTCACTCTTTGCAAGTCCTTCAGCTTTTTTCCCCTTGTCTATCTACACTCCGTACTCCCACCTTTGTTCTGTTCACCTGCTCATATCTCACCTCTCTCCCTCGCACCTCACACCTCGTATCACCCTTGTTACTCCTTGCTCGCCCTCTAATCTTTAACCTTTTTTTAACGCCCCTCGACACCTCCTGGCTTGTCCCCCTCGTACTGTCTCGCTGCCTGCCATTACTCACTGCAAACACCTCTCCTACAATCTTACTCCCTCGTGCCATGTTCCTGCGCTGGCTCATCTCTTCGCCCGGCAGCTACTTATAAATATATCTTTTCCACCTTGCTCGAATTCCCCGCGTCAGCCGTCAGATGGCGTCCCTCGCTGCTCTGCCAGGGTAAGCCGTCAGTCTACAGTGAAGTGGACACCTGTTTACAGACGAAGGGAATAGACCTGTCAGATTTGGCGCCAAGCAATGGTGAAATGGCGTAGACGGGCGGCGATGACAGGCGACAGAGGTGGTGACGGGAGTGTGTGGATAGGGACTGGAACTGTGCTATGTGTGGAATGCGTGAAAGGTATGTAATGATGTGAAAGGATGCGACGGTAGGGATAAAATGGTGGAGATTGTAGGAAGAAGAGTAAGTGGAGGGGAGGAGAGGGGACGGTATGTTGAGTGAGGGATGTGTGGGGCTGATAGGTAGACAAGTGGAAGTGGAATAGAGGGATGGAAGGATAAGGTGACTGGTGCTCTTGTTGAAGGATGGGCTGGATGGATAGAGTGTATCAGGTGGCTGAGCTATGAGGATCAGGTGGCTGGGATATATAAACCAGGCAGGTGGATAAACAAAGGATGGATGGCTGAGGATGGCTACTTCTCTTATTCTAATTCACAAAGCCACACATTTTGCCTCATCGTCTATCACTAAGACTGCCCATCAACTATCCATCTCTCGTGCTCCCTAACCAGTCCACTTCACTCCTCCTTCCCCCCACCTCCACCTCGCCCTCCCCTGTATCAAGTGGAGAACGTGTCAGCGGCGAGGCACAGCTGATGGAACAAGTGGGGGTTGAAGAACGCGGCGCTAAAGACTAATGTCACTATCTGGTGTGTTGACAGGCCGCTGACAGACGGAGGCTGACACTGACGAAGGTGGCACCTCTCGTCACCTGACAGGGGGAGTGTCGGCCGCAGCAGGTGTCCAAAACTCCTCACCCTACACACTCCCCGCCGATACACATGAGAGACCTTGCACTTCCTCCCTCCTTCCTTCCCTCTCTCCCTCATATCCTGTCCCTCCTCAGTCCCTTCCTCATTCCTTCTATAATAATGCATTATAAGGAAACAATAGGTAATTTCCATCATCTCTACAAAACTACAGGCACGTCTTTCTCTTCCTTCATCCTGTTTTCCCTTTTCCTCCTACTCCTAAAACTACTCCCACTCTTTCTTCTCCCTCCATACACCTCCCCTCTGTCCCTCGCCTCCCACAAAGTCTGGTGTCTTTTGAATACTAAACACATGTAAAGTTTCTTAAAGCAGGAAACTAATTGACACGGCCCGCTGGGGACATCTGGGTACAAACGGGTCCCGGGCAGCTGGCAGGACGGGAGGCTCCTCAGGAATGTCAAGTGGGAGTAATTAAGCAGCAGAGTCGCGCGGGTTTTGTCGGCCTGGTTATCGCCGCTCCCTATCCTACCCTTTCTTACTGCACCCCGCCTCGCTCTCCCCTACCCTCTCCCGCCCCGTCCTGCCTCTCCTCGCCGGACATTTGACAGGCAACGACCGTGCAAGATCGGAGACTGTTCCTTCTCTTCCTTTATGGGGTTTTCAAGGGATGTGTTTTTCTCTCTCTCTCTCTCTCTCTCTCTCTCTCTCTCTCTCTCTAGAAAAAAAAAAGTGAAGAAAGGGAATAAATCCGAAGAGATAAAGAGTTCAAAATAAAATAAGTGAAGAGAAAATAAGCAATACAGAATAAAAGGAATTAAAAAAAAGGAGGGATATACTATCATCAGAAGGGAGACAATGAAAGGATAGAATGGCAGGGAATAGAAGGAGGATATGGGTACCAGAGAAGGACGTGGAGGGCAGAGGTTGAGGGAGTATTCGTGTGTTATGGTGATCAGTCTTACGCAACGGAAACCTAATGACATCCTTGATCGACCATCTGATCCACTCTGTCACAGCTTCGAGACAAGATTCATAACGAGAGGAAGAGGAGGAGAAGAAGGAGAAGGAATACAAAGGAAAGCAAAACAGCAACAGGCTTTTAGATCCTTGCAAGGCTGTTTGGTAGCGACTTCTAACTAGGAGCAGGAAGAGGAGGAGGAGAAGGAAGCAGATGGGCTAGGAAGAGGAAGAGGAGAAAGAACTAAAATAAGGTTATTAAAATAAAATAAAATCACTAACCGTAGGAAATAAAACTGTATATGTTGAAAAAAACAACAACAACTCAATAACGAGAAATTGCAGATAAAAAAAACACAGATAATCAAAATAGCGGAAAATTTGTACGGAAAATAACGAAAAAAGGAGCAGAAACAGAAAAGAGCTGAGAACGCTGAAAATGACGAAAGGGACGAGTGTAAGAGGAGAGATTAAACAGAAGGACGCATCACTCGTCACTCGCGCTATCAGAAGAAGAAAACGAAGAGTAATTGACCAAAACAAGCTGCTGACAAGACACCGCAGAGGTTACCCGCCTCTGACCCGTGCTCGTCCTATTTGGCGCGGCGACCCACCCCGACAGGACCGATGACTGACTGACTGACGGACGCTGACGCTGACACCACCATGGCCTGCCACCGTCAGCCATATACGCTTGACCTCCGCTAAGCTGACTTTGTGATACCGATCTGACAAATGTAACTTAAAAAAATACTGGCAAGGGGACACGACAGCAACACGTGTAGGCACCAGGAAGAGACGAAACACCAAAAAATATAGTAAGGAAGAAGTTTGTGTGTGTAAGAGAGAGAGAGAGAGAGAGAGAGAGAGAGAGAGAGAGAGAGAGAGAGAGAGAGAGAGAGTCTACACGTTTCTTTCCTCCCGTAACGCCACGCGACGCTAAGAAGCGCGTTCTCCTTCAAAAGACGCAAACATCAGTCCTTAACGAGTCACTTCACGAGAGCAGGAGCACCGTCACTTCTTCCGGGTTCTTTCCTCCTTCTCCTCCATATTCCTCCTCCTCCTCCTCCTCCTCCTCCTTCTCCTCCTCCTCCTCCTCCTCCATGGGTGCAATAAGAGGCAGCGGGCAGGTCGTGACCGGTGGATTGGGTCGTCTCAATCATCACCAGAATCGCCTTGCCAGAGAAAGAAAAGATTCCTAATGAACCATAAAAACACAACACTCACCTGTCGCCCGCATCACGCTCCCTCCCGACCGCTGAAGTGTTTCTCCCCTCGCCAGGGAAGTGCAACAGAAGACTACTATAAATGTAAGTAATCAGTGAACTCGTGGGAAGGAAATGTGTGCGTGTTCTTGTTATTTTTATTTATTTTTTTCCTTCGTTTCAGTCAAGCGGATCAGAAGGTTGCAGGGAAATTGAGTTTACATGATAAGGAAACATAACAACTTAAACACTGTAATGCATTCCTCCTTTTAGAGACGTATTGATGAAGCTTGCGATAACTCTCTCTCTCTCTCTCTCTCTCTCTCTCTCTCTCTCTCTCTCTCTCTCTCTCTCTCTCTCTCTCTCTCTCTCTGTACTCTTTCTTGGTGGACCTTGGCGGATCTTCAGCGACATCTTAAGTGGGAACTCTTAAATTCTTGCACAAGTAGTACCCTGAAATAGATTGTCCTTTTATCTACGCGTCTCCTCCTCTTCTTACTCTTCTTGTTTTCCTTTTTACTTGTTCTCCTTCTTTCTTTATCTTTTTGTGTTCCATTTTCTATTCTTCTCCGTCATCTTCGTCTTCTTCTCCTTCTTCGTCTTCGTCTTCTTCTTCGTTTTCGTCTTCTTCTCTTTGTTCTCTTTCTTTCTTTACATATTTTTTCTTCTCCTCCTTTTCCTTCTTCTTCTCCATATCAGTTTCCTTTCACCAAACTAAGCATCACCTTGACTTTTTATCTTAATTTATCTCCATTGATAGGCTACAGCGAGCTTTCTTTCCTCTTAAGAGTGGATGATAATTCCTTCGCTTTCTGTCGTGTACGTGTGAGCAGAGGAGATTTACAGCCCTAGAGAGTTCCGCCGAAGAGCGAGCAAGGGAGTGAGCAAGCGCGAGTCTCTCCTTTCCACTCTGCGTCCATTAAACCAACACCACACGCCTACAAATCTTCATCTGAGCATCTACAAGTCCTATCCGAGCTTTCAAGAGTACTCACCGCTCTCTCTCTCTCTCTCTCTCTCTCTCTCTCTCTCTCTCTCTCTCTCTCTCTCTCTCTCTCTCTCTCTCTCTCTCTCTCTCTCTCTCTCTCTCTCTCTCTCTCTCTTGTCTTGTCCAGTACGTATATTTTTTTCATCCTTGTCCTATTTTTTCTCACCCTTCCTCTCCAATTTAGAATGGACATTTTATTCAATTTTTTTCCTTCCAGTTTAATATACGCTCTCTCTCTCTCTCTCTCTCTCTCTCTCTCTCTCTCTCTCTCTCTCTCTCTCTCTGGATAATTTGTTTGACTGGAGTTATCAGCAACACACTGGTGGACACAGCCTCCCCATGTTGTTTCCCTCACCCCCGAACATTCCCACCTGGGACTAAGGAGTAGGGAGGGAAGGTGCAAGGGAGAGAATGAGGGGAGGGAGGGGGAGAGCGGACAGGGAAGATGGGGGAGGCAGGGAGGAAGGCAAGTACAGGGAGACAATCAGGGGAGGGAGGGAGAAAGGGAAGGGGTAAACATGCGCCTATCTTAATGCTTGATCAGGTTGGTGAAGCTGGAGACTCACCACGCTGGAGGAGGAGGAGGAGGAGGAGGAGGAGGAGGAGGAGGAGGAAGACAGGTTACCTTAATTCATGTATATTCTCTTCCCACGTCATTGTAAATCTATGAATGACTGATTAAACAAATGGACATAAATTGACAATCCATTTGGACCCCGCACTGACGAGTCGTATTAGTTGCCATTTTCCTCCATTGCCTCGCCCTTCAAATTATCGGGGATACTTTAATATTTCACCTCAAAAGGCGTGGTGATGATTTTTTGAACGGGCGGGTTTGGTGAGTTTATACAGAGATCTTTCCTTTCCCTTCTGTCTCTTCTAGCGAAATACAAAAACCAGGAGGAGGATGAGGAGGAGGAAAGGAAACACACAGTCCCGCTCGTTATAATCCCACACCACTTACTAAACGAGACTGAACTGCGCATTATCTTTTTCGATTTGTTTTGGACTCCTCATCTTTTCTCTATTTTCCCGCCGCTCACGCCCCTGCCCACGGCCACGCCTCCTCCTCCCACGGTCACGCTCCCCGCTGCCGAGAAGAGTCCTGGTAATTTCTTAATATTTATCCTTATTTGACCTTCACACCAGCCTCCTGTCAGGCGCTCCTCCCATTCTTCTCTCTCTCTCTCTCTCTCTCTCTCTCTCTCTCTCTCTCTCTCTCTCTCTCTCTCTCTCTCGCTATTGAAAGGAGAATTACTTTCTTTTCACTCAAAATCTCCCTCTGCCTCTCTCTCTCTCTCTCTCTCTCTCTCTCTCTCTCTCTCTCTCTCTCTCTCTCTCTCTCTCTCTCTCTCTCTCTCTCTCTCTCTCTCTCTCTCTCTCTCTCTCTCTCTCTCTCTCTCTCTCTCTCTCTCTCTCTCTCTCTCTCTCTCTCTCTCTCTCTCTCTCTCTCTCTCTCTCTCTCTCTCTCTCTCTCTCTCTCTCTCTCTCTCTCTCTCTCTCTCTCGGAATACCTGAGATTATCGGCCGCGTCGCCTGCAGGAGAGCGTGAATGGGTAATGAGAATTTACGAGGTTGGCCAATCAGAGCTGCTGTGCGCCGCGGATTAGCCCAACAATCTGATTTGATGAATATTTTTTAGCGGCGATAACAATCTGGACGCTCGCCCGCCCGGATGCCGCGTGGGCCGATCAGCGCTTATTAATTTGGATTTAAGAGCTGCAAACAGGGGCTACAGGAGGCGAGAAATGAGGCGTGAGGTCGTGAGGGACGGTCAGGATGTGCTGCTAACAAGGAGGTAATGGACACACGGCGGCCACCAGGAGGGGATGCACACGCTGCCTTGCCGCTGATGGGATGCTGGACTCTGGGGAACTGGACACACACACACACACACACACACACACACACACACACACACACACACACACACACACACACATCTCTCTCTCTCTCTCTCTCTCTCTCTCTCTCTCTCTCTGTCTCTCTATTGGTAAATACATAAATGCATATATAGATAGGGAGAGAGAGAGAGAGAGAGAGAGAGAGAGAGAGAGAGAGAGAGAGAGAGAGAGAGAGAGAGAGAGAGAGAGAGAGAGAGAGAGAGAGAGAGAGAGAGAGAGAAATCCCCTGGTTAGTAATACTTTCACTCAGTGCCATTCATTCTCCATTAATGCCTGAAGCAAGACACAACTGCCAGGCGATAGCATTACAGGGACGCAACCGAAGCCACACTGTAGCACACGGTAGAGAATAGTCAATAGATGTACGTACCACAACAGCCTTACAGTCCTCCAGTCCCCCTAACAGTCCTGGTCTCAGTCAACCCCATATGGCCACACCGGATCAAAATCTCTTAAAACCCACTAAGTTATTGGCAGTAATGATAATCGTAGCTAATTTTCGTACCACACGCTCCTGCTCCGAGTTACCATTACTAACTACGTGACTCGCCAGGGAGTGTATCCAATGCCGTGGTCAATGCCATTTGTGTTGTGCGGCGGGAAGGAGATACACTGTCGGATTTCTTGCTTATATCATATTTCCTTTGCGGTGAATCGGTTTCGCTCCAAATTGATGCTCGTAAAGGGAACATTATTACCAGATTTCTGACACATCTATAAGCAAAGTGATAACGTTTGGACTTGGTTCGGGAGGTTCAGGGAGGTTTTCCAGCGGCGGCGTGAATAATCTTCATAATACGAACGCGAGGCAGTCTTTGCCGACACCGATCTGTTCTGCGTGTTTTTGTGGCTTTGGGTATTTTTTTTATAGACAGGGTATGTGTGGTGCAGGTTTCTTTACGTACACTTGAGGTAACTCGTGTATGAAGGAAGTGACTCGTAAATAAGTGTGTGTGTGTGTGCGTGTGTGTGTGTGTGTGTGTAGTGTTTGGCTAGGAGGGAGAGACAAAAAGACCAAGACACGGTTAGCTTATTATTGTTAGCATGCCCGTGCCTACGATAGATTTCCTTTTTTATTATTATTTCTTTTATTGTATGAGCAGGCTCTTGTCAAGGACTATAATACAACGCTAAGAAAAAAAATAACTAGTCCTGCTTCTCTCCCACCTCGATCTCCAAAAAGCAAAGGTAAAGCCACAACAAGAGGCAGTACGAGTAGGCTGTCAGAAATGGTCTGGTCAATTTAGATCTTGAGGCGTCTTGACAGTTGCCTCTTAAAGGAGTTTCCTCATTATGTTAAGAAACACTAACCTTTGGACTGTTTTTCTTTTTTTTTATGCACAGTACGAGTGAGGCAGGATATTGTTGTGTGCAGTGTGCAGGTTATGGCTCCCAAGAGTGGAGGGGGTTCGCTCCCAACGTGATTAAAAGATAATTATCACACTATCACCTCCCTCTCCTTTATCTCATTAATGCAAGAAACCCCTCTTCCTTTCCATTCATATTAGTAAGGATAATATTACTCTTATTTTTCATTGTTTATTGTCACCGTAATCCATTCTGATGTCTAACTAAAAAAGGTTTCAACAATGGCTAAGAATGAAGGTAACAAAATCACGTATTTGATTCAGATTTTGGGAGTTGCTCTAGAGATCTCTTTGTTGGAAGCAAGTTCGGTGAAGTTACGAGATCCTTTCTAACAAAAGCTCCATAATTATGACCCTTTGCTTCTAGTTACTACACCTAAGCGTTTTTTTCTTCCAGCCAGCCTGAAAGACTCAAACAATTATGGTATCTAAATGGAAACAAAGAACTTTCTTACATATAATGCTCAATAAGGACACCCCATATATGCTTTGGTATGGGGAAGCTGAATTTCTATGATCAAATGATTATGACTCCCCTTCTTGCCTCCCAAGGTCAGAGATCACGTTAAGGAGGACTGGACCTCACCTGGTAAGAGTTGAGTTCGTGTAATTGACTCATGATTTACTAAGAAAACCTCAGCGTGAGTCGTCCGTACGTTTCCATATAAGGGGCAAGATAAAACTATAATAATTTTCTCCCTCCCTGACTCTCTCTTAGGAGGAAGTGACGAGGCTGTTGAGAAATGTGTTGTTGGTTACTTATCAGCTTTGCTCGACCCCCCTTACGACCTTCCCCCTTTTCCCCTTCCTCCCTTCCTCCTCTACCTGGCTTCTCTCTCTTTCTCTCTCTTTCTCTCTTCCGACTCCAATGATTCACACCCCCGCTTCCCTCCCTCGCACGTCCCTCCACCCTTAACTTGCATCACCTCCTCCCCACATTTAGTTATCTTCGCCTTGTTGTTTCTCTGTTTATATCTTATTCCCTCCAGCGCCTCTCCCTGCCCTCTCCTTTCATTTGGACTGGAGCAAATAGAATCATGCATGCATATTGAGGCAATCATGAACACATTCACGCGAACGAACGAACGCAAGCATGCAAACACACACACACACACACACACACACACACACACACACACACACACACACACACACACACACACACACATTTGATTTCCCTCTTTTATTCTTTCTTTTTTTCCCTCTTTTTCTTTCCCCAACTCTGTTTTATTCTTTCTTCTTTCCCTCTTGTTTTTCCTCCCACTCCTCACTTGAGTCTTGTTCAAATGTCCTTTAAAAGAGACACTGCCTCCTCTTCCTCCTTTCCTCCTATTAGCTTTTCCTCTCACTGCTTCTCCTCTTCCTCTCCCTGCTCTTCCCGATCCTTCAGTCTCCTTCACAATGTCCTTTAAAATGACGCTGCCCTCTCTTTCCTTCATTTCCCCCTATTAGCTTTTCCCTCTCCTCTCCTTCCCTCTCCTCCCTCTCCTCCCTCCCTCAATTTCGCCTCCTTCACCATCTCCTTAAAGAGACACTCAAGTTCTTCCACAAGTTGAGGTTCTCACACTTTTTTTTTTTCGATGTTTTCAAGCACACTTCTATTTCCATGTAAAGAGCACGTTGTTTTTCGTCCCTAATCGCACTTCCTTACATTGTTGTCCGGGCAGGCAAGTGATATACAAACAGGGATTTTGTTAAGGCAGAAAGATTTAATAGAGTAAAATAATTGTGATCTGCTATGGAGTTGCACGTAAGAGATTTTCATTGTCGAGTATTGATTTAACTATTTTTTTTTATTATTATTGAGAATTTTTGTATGATCAGTAACTTATGTAAACACAGATACGCGCGCGAACACACACACACACACACACACACACACACACACACACACACACACACACAAAGCTAAAAGTCCCACATGAGTAACTGCGCAGACATGACATGATTGCAACCTTTGTGTGTGCGTGCGTGTATGCATGTGTGTGTGTGTGTGTGTGTGTGTGTGTGTGTGTGTGTGTGTGTGTGTGTGTGTGTGTGTGTGTGTGTGTGTGTGTGTGTGTGTGTGTGTGTGTGTGTGTGTTCGCGCGACGCCATAAGCAAGGCGGCCGGGCATTATAGTGAGCAGCTACCGGGCAACCCAATGCTTTTTAATAATCTCACCACCGCCGCGCAACCTAACAATTTTATCCTCTATTGGCGACACGTATTGTCGTGAAATTACCGTCGAGTGTGTGGCGCGAGGCTGGCTGTTGAGCGGCGGGTGGTGAGCGAGTCTTGCTATATTTGTAATATTATTGTAGACTGTTCTTGCACGCCTGACCGCCCTCAGTAAGTTTCACTGAGGGTGGGTGGGAGGCTGTGTGTGTGTGTGTGTGTGTGTGTGTGTGTGTGTGTGTGTGTGTAATACTCTGGGACAATTTAACGCTTCCTGAGAGGTAATTTTCTTGCTACGTCGCCTGGCGGGAGTGAAGGAGAAAGGGAGGGAGGCGAGGAGGTGGAAGAGGAAGAGGAAGAGAACTGCAAGAAGGAGACTTATGTATGTTAATTACGTGACAGGTATGACTAGTATATCTTCTTTCCTCCCTTATTACTGACCATTCTCTCTCTCTCTCTCTCTCTCTCTCTCTCTCTCTCTCTCTCTCTCTCTCTCTCTCTCTCTCTCCATAATCTCTTTACGGTATCCTGCATCCCCCTCCTCTCCCTCTATATTACTCTCTCCCCGCCCCTCCTCCTCCTTCGCACCGTGACCCACCTGAACTCCTGCCAGGGTAGTCGGCGTCCTAACCTTTCCGCCTGCTGAGTCACACCACAATATACATTCGTCTTTGGCGGTGTAGTATTGGCTCGCTCCTTTGCCTAAGTATTATATGTATTTTCTCTCTCTCTCTTTCTTAAGGTCGTAATTATGGTGGATATGTGTGTGTGTGTGTGTGTGTGTGTGTGTGTGTGTGTGTGTGTGTGTGTGTGTGTGTGTGTGTGTGTGTGTGTGTGTGTGTGTGTGTGTGTGTGTGTGTGTGTGTGTGTGTGCTACTTTGCCTAAATATTATATATGTTTTCTCTCTCTTTCTTTAGGTCGTAATTATGGTGATGTGTGTGTGTGTGTGTGTGTGTGTGTGTGTGTGTGTGTGTGTGTGTGTGTATTAATCTTTATCGTAAAATATTCCGAAGCATTTATGACTCTCCCCTTTCATTCTTCCACATTATAGCATCGTCAAACTGAGTCAACACAATTTCTTGCCTTTCCACTTTTTGCTTCCTTTCATAAACCTTATCTCAGACATTATTTCCTCCATCTCATCATATATACACATTTTAAAACTCCCTTCCATCTTTGCATCTCCTCTTTTTTTCACCCATCCTTCACCTTCCTCCTACGCTATCCCTCCCTCTTTTCCTTCTTCCCTCCGCCCCACCCAGCTGACGTTTCAAGGCGAGCGACATCACAGCCTCGCAGGAATCGTCCACATAAAACCAGCCGCGATGAGGAACGGCTGCCTCTAAACTTTTCGTAAGGTTAACATTACCGCTGGTCGCGAGACAGCGCGGGGCCGCCTCTCTCAATGAACCCAGATCGATGACAAGAAATCGCAGGTGGTGGTGGTGACGCGACGGGTGGCTGGTGAAGGTAGTGGAGGTGTATTGAGGGTGTTAAGAAGAGGTGGTGATGGTGGCAATGGTGATGAATGACTAGGTGGTAAAGGTGATAAGGTGGGTAATGAGAAGTGGTAAGAATGGAGGTGAGGAATGACATGTGTGGTGATGCTGGTGGTGCTTGTGGTGAGAATGGGGGTGATGAATGATATGAATGGTGATGCTGGTGGTGGTGCTGGAGGTCAGAGATGTTTCGAGAGTGGTGAGGGTGTCAGTGATGAGAATGGTGAGCAGTGTTGGTGATGAGGGGAGAGGTGAGGGGCATATTGATATAATTAGGAACAATGAAACTGTCACTGGCATCACTTCCTTGTACTCCTTCCTCTAAGTTTTCTAGGACGCATTGCACATTTATTTATTTATTTTTTTTTTTTTGCACGAATACTGAAAAAGTTATCTTCCCGTAAAGCAGTCAATTTTTTTCGATTTATTGAGTTCTTTTTAATATGTAAAGAGTTAATAATATGTAAAAGTTAATAAACAAACAAATAAATGAATAAATGGATAGAAAAATAAATACATATGCATTTTTTTTCCCTTTGTTAGTTGAGGCGGGAAGGCCGAGCCGCGACCTCCCCTCCGCCAGGCAGGTGTTGGTACAGGCGAAGCACGGAGAGGCTTGCTGGGCTGGGAGGCTCAGGTGCACCGACTCACTCACCCGTAAAGCCCTCAATGAATTACAACTCATTATGTATTACTGCGCTGACGTCCTTTATAGCCTTCAATTACTTAATGAAGACTGATTCTAATTAATGGCCACGATAATAATGTATATGAGCACATTGCATGATTAAAGGCAATATTGAATTTACCTATTTGTCATCACACATGAATCCTCGAGGAAAGATTTAGAAAGATGTCTATACTTTTTAAATATTTATTTTTTTTGTTGGTAGATTATGTTTGGTATTTTAAATTATATAAAATTAAAATGTCTTGGAGATAATTAAAAGTTTGCAATCTCATATCAGATAAAATTGGATCGCCTTTAAAATACCTCAGTACATCGCGTTAGAGGATCATATCAAAAAGTATGCTACATATATATTACAGCTGGCAATAAACAAGCATTATTACCTTTAGGACTTGCAATACTTCAAACTCTAAAATATTTCGACTCATCCATGAACAGTTGGTTATCCATAAAGAAAAAAAATCGTAACATTAATTACGTTCCTGTGCGTGTGTGTGTGTGTGTGTGTGTGTGTGTGTGTGTGTGTGTGTGTGTGTGTGTGTGTGTGTGTGTGTATCCGTTTGTATCCTTTCTGTCCGCTAGCGTCTTTGAGCCTTTGTTTAGGTGTCACATTAGAGGGTCGAGGCGTCCACCCATGATTCTTAGAACACCTGTTGATGGTCCCGCCCCAGCCCTGCCTTGTCCCGCCCGCGGTCTGCCCCGCCCCACCCCGCCAGGCCAGGACGCGCCCTCTGCAAACTTCCCCACCCTCTGGCCCTTGCCGTTCCCTGCGCCTTTCATCCGGCAGCCACGCCCCACGAACAGGGCCCCGCCGACCCGGACCCCCGCCTGGTGATGTATACGAGAGAGGCTCTGCGCGGCCCGGGAACCTCCTGACGAAGATGATTAAGGGGGTTCTGCGGTCAACACTTTATGGACGCGGTTACACTCCATCCGCCTCGGGAGGGAGTCGAAGAGAGCTTTCTGTGCCGTCACTATTAATCTGATAATACTAAAAGGGAGGAACATGATTTGGTGTTGAAATGTTCACATATCACGCACACACACACACACACACACACACACACACACACACACACACACACACACACACACACACACACACACTCATACACAAATTTTGCACTTAGTATATTTCTCACTCGTGCCTCTCCTCCAAGTGGTCAGTTGAAGTGAGGCAGAAATATGACAGCATTCATCATGTATTTATTTAAGAATGTTACCACCTCCAGTACTGAGCGCGCAGTGTTTACAGAGGTGCAGCCCTTCCTGGAAATGTAGAGCGAGCTGCACGGTCACAGCTGCACACGACTTTGCTTGCAAGATCAATAGAAT
>NC_087155.1:21497555-21512555 GCF_035594125.1 Scylla paramamosain | reverse complement strand
AAGAATGAAGATGGGGGATAGGAGGGACAGACGGACAGACGACTGGGAAGAGGAGGAGTAGGGGGAGGAGGAGGAGGATCTGAAGAAGGGAGTGGGGGTGCAGCTGTCACAGTAAAGCTCTCACGATAGTATCACAGTGGTGAGTGTACATAATGCCCCGCTACACGAGGCCGATGGATAACGCCACACCGGGGCTTGTAAATAGCACACACCCCACTTTCCTAATTGTCATTAAACGCATATTATCGGATGCTTCGAGTCGCGGCTCAGCAAACTGAGACCCGGCCACCAAATTAATGGGGAGCAGGTGGCTGGCTTGCGGTTCTGCGGCGCGGGGTGCTGCAGTGCTTCCTGAGGGCGCCGCGTGGGGGAGGCCACAGAGGGGAGCGTCGGGGAGGTCTTGGGGGTCTTGTGTGAACGATGACAAGGCGTCTAATGGCGGCCAGTCACTGAATGGTTCAAGACGAGGGTCAGCAGGTCACCTCCCCCTTCCCTCCCTTTCCCTTCCCCAGTCCCACTCTTCTTCATCCTCATCCTCTTTTTTTTTTTTTTCCTTTAAGTCCTCGCTGTCTCTTTTTTTTTTTTTCGTATCTATTTTTTCTCCACTCTTGCTCATCCATCACATCCATTATCTTCCTCTCACTATATTTATTCATCTTGACTCACAGTGTTTTCTTCCTCCATTACTGCACCAATATCCATTTATTTATATTTTATCGCGCACGCTGAGGCGCCGCTCCCCGTCCTCCTTCTCCCTTAATGGTGGTGTTGACGCACAAGACTGGAATCTGCCTCAGCTCCCGCTTCAGGTTTTTCCTCCATCCTCACCTCGATATCTCGTTTCGCTTCCAAGAGCAAAATAAACCAGTCGGGTTGTACAGCCATAAAGTGTTCGCGACCGGTGTATTTTCCTCGATTCGGTCCAAATGCACGTATTTGTACAAGTTATCCCCGCCACTGCGATCTTAACGCCATTAGAATGTCCAGTAGACGTTCGTCTACTGGACTCCGTTAGCTAAGAGTTTCTCCGACAAGTTCCTTTCCCTGCATCGCTCTCAGCCACTTCTTGGCGGATCCTCAATAAAACTAAACAACCCAACATGAAACCACAATTATGGTGATGCTAGTGAGTAATAATAATATGTACAATATCAACAATTATAACACTACTACTACTACTACTACTACTACTACTGTTGTTCCTTTCATTTGAATTTCAATTATTAACAGCAGTGCTAATCATTGCAGAGCCACAAGATGCCGTCTTTGTGAGGACATCCCTAACAGTGCTGGTGTTGGAGGGCAGCATCCGCGTCGCGTGTCTTCCCCGCGCCACAAGGCCCGAGGCACCTGGTCTTCTACTACAGGTGGACAAAAAAGGTAAGTGGTCCCCATCGAGCACTAAACGGCCCCACCAGAAGCCACCACAGAGCGGCCCGCCCCGCTGACCGCAGCACACCTCTTAATTACCGGGCCAGGGAAAGGTGAACGGAAGGTGTCGTCGGTAAACAGGCCAGGTGTAGGTGGCGGCGGTAGCAGCGGAAAGGGCTGCGGGAAGGGGCAAAGAAGGGAAGGAAGGGAAAGGAAGTGAAGGGAGAGCATCCCCTGGGAGGTCCTCAACTTTATGCAAGGAAGGTCCCGTGTGGGCGGCGCAGATTATGTATGAATGAATGCTACGAGTATGTACATTTTATTTATGATGAAGTTTCCTCCGCTCTCTCTTCATTAACATATCATGTCATAATATATATATATATACTCGTATATATATATATATATATATATATATATATATATATATATATATATATATATATATATATATATATATATATATATATATATATATATATATATATATATATATATATATATATATATATATATATATATATATATATATATATATATATATATATATATATATATATATATATAACAAAAAAACCACACAACACAGACACACAGACCGACAGACAGACAGACAAAGAGACAGACAGACAGGTACACGCACACGCACACACACACACACACACACACACACACACACCCACACACACACACACACAAACACACACACACACACACATACACACGCACTTGTTTACCTCGAGCCGCACTCTCCTCTCAGTGACCTAATGTGGCAAGCAGCAGCCTTCCATGCCCTCCCTTCCCTGCCTTTCCCTACTGTGCCTGGACTCACCACGCCCTGGGGAGCGAGCCACTCTTGTACTCTGAGTGTTCCCTGCAGATGGTACACACACACACACACACACACACACACACACACACACACACACACACACACACACACACACACACACACACACGGGTGAGGTCAGGTCACAAAATTAGGGTCTAAGGGAGGAGTCCTGAGGCGCCCCTGGTTTGGACAGCGGCAAAGAAAGCGGCGCGCCACCGTAGGAGAAAAAAGCAAAACAGGAAAGCAGAAGTCGAGGATCTTTCAGCACCAATTTGTCTTAATAAGGCGGCGCATCATAACTCTAACAAACTGTAAGAATAAATATCCCACTCCTGCAAGACTTCGGGGCGTGGATATTTGACAAAACGATCGCCAATTAAGAAAATAAATTAACGATATTATGTAACCAAATGCATGAGGTGATAAATATTCATACACACAAACAAATGCATCGTGGACGTGTTCGGTCACACGACGCTCGTCCTTCATTTGTTATTCTAATGCTATTAGCCATCCGTATGTATGCCGGACCTTCACCAGTCATCTCCGAATGTAATAAAGCAGGAAAGGAGGAGAAGATAAACCTCCATTGTCATATATCAGCGTTTGGAATGTCAATATTAAATGATAAATATTAGGAAGAAAGAGAATAAACGAATATATAACCCAATAAAACAAAATATATGTAAAAGAAAGACGAGAAGAAAAAGAATGACGTATGTACATCACCGTTTGGAGCCTTGGTAAAAATATGAAATAAAATAATATGAAAAATGGTTAATAAACGAAGATGAATCACGAAGCGAGCACACATGTATTGCAGCAACACCGAAATATTGGCCACGCAACACTGCAATAAACACCCGGACGCCAATTATTCCCTGACCCACACTCTCCCTGCAACACATCAATAAAAAAGAAGAATCTAGAGGTACTAAAAATCTCTTGACATTTATACTCATGTCTTTCGAAAGTTAAATGTGGAAAAGCTATTTTTCTTTTATTGAGGCGAAAGTGAGAATATACCTGTTTGCACCTGGGCTTGAGGGAGTCCACCTCCACCTGACACCTTCTATCCCCCACACACCCTCTGCAGGTGGTGATGGTGGTGATAGTAGTAGTGGTGGTGCAGTGGTAGCTGTAGTCGTGGTTAGTGGTGATGGTGGTGGTGGTAGTAGTGGTTAGTAATGGTGGTGATGGTGTCTGCGGTTAACGAGATAGAGGAGGGTGTAGTGATGGGGAGACACAGATGGTAGTAATGGTGAGTGTGGCTGTGGTTGTGACTCAGAGGTGGTGACTGGTCGTGGTGGTGGTGGTGGTGATGGTGGTGGTGAGTGGAGGTGCTGTCTAATGCACGCAGATGGCAGTGGAGATGAAGGAGGAGGAGGAGGAGGAGGAGGAGGAGGAGGAGGAGGAGGAGGAGGAGGAGTAGGAGGAGGAAGAGGAGGAAGAGATGGAGGTGGAGGAGGTGGAGGATCGTCCCCTCACCACCATTACTGGGACCAGAGGTGGATTTATGCCTCTGCTGCAATTTACACCTTTGCTATCAGCGGTCGCATCTCGTCAACCGCTCGATTGGTTTTATGGCGTCGTGTGGCCATAAAGAGGGAGTGTCTGGCCAAGCTGCTGCCGTGGCGCTGCGGCAAGGAAGGCAACGGGACGAAGGCAAAAATGTGTCTCACGTACGACTATACAAGCTGCCCCATTCTTGTGAGGAGGAGAAAAATCCGTCAAAGAATGTGCTCCCCCCACCGTCCGTCCATTCTCTCTCTCTCTCTCTCTCTCTCTCTCTCTCTCTCTCTCTCTCTCTCTCTCTCTCTCTGGTTTGCTTTAAGAGGATCATTCATTTGTTTTCATGGTAATTGCCTCGACCGCCTGCCAGGCACTAGTGGGGCACAGCTTCTGGTAGACGATGCTTTTAGTTGGTCTTTCTATTTTTAACTCCCTCGTTCTTATCCTCCTTGTTTCTAGCATTCCGTGGAGAGATTTTGATACACACTCCTACAAAACATGCCCTCATACCTACCAACTCACGCACACACTCACACATGTTACCAATAAAAGACAGACAGTGTGCCGCGACAGAACGCTGAAACTTTTAACAAGTGAACTGGCCCAAGCGGACTCAGAGGAAGAGGAGGAGGAGGAGGAGGAGGAGGAGGAGAAGGACACCAGGCAACACGGGGAGGAGGACTATTGATGGTGATTGCTAGTGGCCGTCGTCAATTCCTTCTGATCTTGTTGTTGTGGCATCCGATCACCTTTTTTGTGAAGTGTTTTCTCGAGACGTTGCTTCCTTGTTTATTTAGCTGATTGGGGACGCCGTTGTTATTGTTGGTGCTGTTGTTGGTTTAGAGATTTCCTGGTGAGGCCAAGGTGTTTTCCTTCTTTCAGAGCGTTGTTTCTGTCATTGTGAATCTCTGTCTAGCCTTGGTGGTCCCGTGTGCTCACAGAAATCACTGAGAAGGAGAGATGCATGAGGAAAGGGAAGCGGCATGAGGAGGAGGAGGAGGAGGAGGAGGAGGAGGAGGAGGAGGAGGAGGAGGAGGAGGAGGAGGAGGAGGAGGAGGAGGAGGAGGAGGAGGAGGAGGAGGAGGAGGAGGAGGAGGAGGAGGAGGAGGAGGATGGGAAGGAAGCAAAGGAAGAAAAAGAGGTGTAAGAGGATTGAAAAAGTAACAGCAAACAAGAAGAACAGCAAGAAAAACACCATTATTTGCACGTAAATAGCGTTTCTGACTAGCATTCCCACTTCCCTTACGTAACTCAAACACTTCTGCCAACATGAAGCTCCTCATTCGTATCCCTCACAGCTCCTGGGCGAGATGGAGAGGCCGTATTTCCAAAAGCGCAGGCAGGGAGTCGAGGATTGGACATAGAAATATGATTCACGGAGGAGCTTCTGACGCGGGAAACAGCAGGGGACTCGATGATCCGCGCAACTGTCATTGACGGACGAGGGGTGACCGGGGTGGTGGTGGTGGTGGTGGTGCTGGTGGTAGCGATGGCGGCGGCGGTGGTGTGTATAGTGTGCAAGTCCTAGATGCCGAAAAAGGATGAAAGAATAAGTCTCCTCCACCATAACATTTAGTGTGTTCCAAATACCGAAATGGGATCTATGAGCAAGTATCCATCAAACGACTTTTTAAGCACAAAGTTGTAGGTACAATGTATACACGGATAATTTTCCCGCTTTTTTCCCTGTTTTGGACTGGGGCGGGACAGGCCAGATGCATCATTATGCTCGTATAATTAGAGTCGCAAGCCTCGGATAATTCGAAGCCTCACGACCTACCGGCATCGATATCACGCCCATGATTAACACTTCAGCGCCGAGGTAATAATGGGCGAGGGTGTGCGGAGGCCGGGCGCCTAGCCACTAAAAGGTCGACCAGACGTGACGTGTGTGGCAATACTTTTTTCCTTTTTGCTGTGCGAGTGAAGCATCAGTAAATAATTTCTCAAAGGATATTATTAGAGATGATTAAACTGATTTTATGCACTCATCAATACTTGATCTCGAGGCTAAAATAGAAAAAAAATGGAAAAAACTATGTAACGTGTAAACATATTCCGTGTGCGTAAAATTTAAGTGTTACATCGGTTGCGATACAAAAAAATATACAAGATATACTTTAAAAATAAGGAGGCTGTCCAGTATAAAGTATTGAAAAATCCATCCAACCCTTCAATTGGTGAAAACATTAATTACATTTTCCATACACCGTTACTTTTAATCTGGAAAACATACAGCAACGTTGTGATGACTGTGTGTTGCTGTTCTGGTGTTCTTGCCTGCAGTATTGTGTTTGCATTGTGTTGGTCACTGTGTGTGTTGTCCTCTGTGTCTTTGTGTGTCGTGTGTGGCTTTTGCTTTCAAGGTTTTCTTACCTGGCGGACCTCGTTCCTAATGAAGTTTTCCTAATGACAAAGCACCGCCAAGGAAGATTTGTCTTGTGGTGATACAAGTGGACATTTTCCCTTTACGAGTTCTTGTCTCTCAGGTTTTGGCTTGATATAATTGTCCTTTGCAGTAGTTTTCTTGAGGCAGCCACACCTTCAAACCTCATACCTCTTATGACTGTAATTTTAATTGTGATTTTCTTCTTTCCTATTTTTTTTTTTCGTGTCAGTTTTATCTCTGAACTTTACCCATGCATGTTCTCATCCATCCATTTTCTTAAACTATAATTTTGTATCGCATTTTCAATTTACGGTGAATTTTCCATTACCAATATTTACTCTAGCGGTGGTCCAGTCTCTGCCATGCCCGCGCCTCCCCTGTGAGTGTGTGTAGTGAACCGCGTAGGGCTTTCCATGCTAATCTCAGGCTGAGGATGATGAACGGACGATTCTTCTAATGAAATCTACCTGGGAGGCTAACGACTACCCATCACTCACACACAGGCGGCCACACGATGGACACGACTGAAGGGAGGAGCAGGGATGGGAGAGAGACGATCCTTCTGAAGGGGCGGGTTAAGAATGGACATAGGGAGCAAGGGAAGGGGAGATGAAGGGAGAATATGGGTAAGGTATGGGGGGGGGGGAACAATGGACCACCGGGAAGGAGGGTAGAGGGAAGGGGTGTACGGAATAGGGGAGGATAAAGGGAGTGGTTGATGAATGAAAGAGAGGGCAGTAGGAGCTGAGGAAGGAAGTATGAGGAAGCGGGGAGGGAATGTGACGGTGATTGAAGGGACGCCATGGTGAGCCTCTGTTTGTTTTGCATGATTGTCTTGTTGAAGGCAAAATTTATCACTTGGACTATTAGTGTAGCTCTCTCTCTCTCTCTCTCTCTCTCTCTCTCTCTCTCTCTCTCTCTCTCTCTCTCTCTCTCTCTCTCTCTCTCTCTCTCTCTTGGCAACTCCATATCACCACATCACATCACTAAAAATCAACACAGCTTCTGAGTTCAGTTCACAAGTGCGTCATAAGGCGATAAATCAGCACGTGTGGCGTATCAGTAGCTTATTGATAAGGTCTGGGGAACGAGTCCTTGAGTTTACTGCTACCTTTGGCCAATAACTGCGCTGGAGTGTTCGTATATGGAAAAGAATAAAACCCAAGAACCTTTCTAGCAAAATAGCGCATTCCTTCAGTAGCCTTCCATTATATACATAGGAAACGTAAGGAAATTCAAAACTCTGCGGTGTGCACCCTAAATGCTTACACATTTCAGATATTATGTTGACAGAGCATTGCGGAAATCTTCACAGGATCAGAAGTTGTGAGGCAATGGTGTTATCAGGTAATTTCTGCCACTTAAATGCAATGCACACGCCCTAAAAAAAAAAAAAAAGGAGAGAAAAAATGAGCGAGGGAACACTTTCATAAACTTCTCTCTTATTCGTAAAGTCTTCTCGATAATTATTCAACGCCTGTATTTTCTTAATATTTGATGGAGTTGAAACAAGGACACATTTAGTAAGAAAAAAAAATTAATTAATTAATAAGAAGCCTGCGCTACAGCAACAATATTTCATCAAAAGCAATTCAATTTTTTAGGTAAATATTTACCTTTTGCGTCAGGATAGTGAAAATAAATTGTTATTTGAGGTTTGGTGGACATACAGGACACGAACACAGAGAGAGAGAGAGAGAGAGAGGGAGAGAGAGAGAGAGAGAGAGAGAGAGAGAGAGAGAGAGAGAGAGAGAGAGAGAGAGAGAGAGAGATATTGAACGTACATTTATTCTGAAACTGATGAAGAGTCACACAGGGGAGGAATGACGTTGAAATGAGTTGATTATTATGTAAAGAAGGAGGAGGAGGAGGAGGAGGAGGAGGAGGAGGAGGAGGAGGAGGAGGAGGAAGAGTGGAAGAAGGAAGATGAGAGGTGAGCAGTAAATGAGGGAAGGGGATTAGTGGGTAGGAGGAATCCGAAGCAAATGAGATGGTTGGTGAGGAAGATAGGGAGTGGTGGGGAGAGCTAAGTAAGGGTGTGTGTAGGGGACGGTAGAGGGAGGGGAAGGAACATGGTGGGAAAAAAAAAAAAAGAGGCCACAAAATTTACATACCAATCCTTATACAACACTGGTATCGTCACTGAGAGGGGGAAGTGATGAAACAGACCAATACTTGCCCGCCTATCACGGTGCTGGGAAGATATTCTGCCACTAAAGGTGAAGACTGATAAGTTGATATTGGTGGTGCTATCGTCATTACTGTTATTAATGTTGGTGCCGTTGCTGTCGCTGTTTTTGCTTATACTGTTACTTTTGTTACTAGATCGACCTAAACAGCACACAGGGAGGAAGACAAAGCAGTAACGTGGCCGCGTAAAGAACAGAGGGGAGGGAGGGAGATAAACTTTACACAGACAAAGCGACACACTAACTGACTGACTGACAAACCATGCGACAGGCAGACGGGCAGACGGACAGGCGGGCCGGGACACGGACAGACAGATCCAAGGAACGAATGTCACCTGCGCGATGGAAAGACACAGACAGACACACAACCAACACCACCACCACCACCTCCTCCTCCTCCTCTTCCTCCTCCTCCTCCTCCTCCTTACAATCAGACCGGCGAATTGATGGCGGTCCGAGGAGGAGGAGAAGGAAGAGGAGGAGTAGTAGTAGTAGTAGTAGTAGTAGTAGGAGGAGGAGGAGGAGGAGGAGGAGGAGGAGGAAGAGGAGGAAGAGGAGGAGGAGGGGGAGGGGGAGGGGGAGGAGGAGGAGGAGGAGGAGGAGGAGGAGGAGGAGGAGGAGGAGGAGGAGGAGGAGGAGGAGGAGGAGGGAACGAACACAACATAGAGAATCTCAGCAATAAACAAAAAAGTGGCAGATTTTTCACTCTACGGTCGTGCCTCACAGCATGTCACACACACACACACACACACACACACACACACACACACACACACACACACACACACACACACACACACACACACATGAGTATATATCAAATACAAGGTACACGATTCTCTCTCTCTCTCTCTCTCTCTCTCTCTCTCTCTCTCTCTCTCTCTCTCTCTCTCTCTCTCTCTCTCTCTCTCTCTCTCTCCACTGACATCATCCCCTATGCACGTTCACATTAAATTCTACGTAAGCGAATTATGCATGAAATCACATTCTGGAAATCTAATACGTTCTTCTTTTTCAATTACAGGATAATGGACGGCAGGAGCTCCACTTACTCCTGCTGCAGGTGGCGCTCAAAGGCCCACTAATGAACCCTCCCTTCCTCTTCCCGCGGACGACCCGGCGTGGAGAATGGCCGCCCCATACGCCGCCTCGACATGGGTCTGACGGCCGCCTATTTGGCCCGAGAATCACGGCGGCATGGCTATCCCGAGTCCGCCTATTCGTGTTCTTCTTAATTATGGTTTCTTCGGTCCCTGGATGACGGACGAAGAGGATTAATGGTGCCAGGAATGCCCTATAGGGACGCGAGGCGGAGGGGCCCCCTGCCGAGTCCCCAGCCTGGCCACGCGAGCTGTCCCTCACGTCACACTCACTTTAGGGCATGAGATCCGAGCGGCAGTCGAGATGCTGGGGGTTCGCGACCCTGCCGGACCACTGTGCCCGGCGCGGTTCATCTGAGGAGCGGTTTGAGATCATGAGCGTCTGTGGCAGGCCGCCGCTCCGAGGCCCGCCTCTCCACCGTTCCCTGGACACCGGCGCGCATCAGCATAATGTAATTAGCTTTAGAAGGCCTTAATGGACACGAAAATTACCACTTGGGTTCATCCAGATTACACCGGAGGTAAATTATGGACCTACGGACATCAGCGGACATAAACAGAATACTTGGGGCATCCGAAAACGTTAATGGCCGCCTAAAACACACTAGGTACGCCCAGTCACACGAGAGATACACATAAGTGCTCTCTTTCCATCGACCGAACGACGCTTACACCCAATAAACCTTCGGAAAACTTTTAACGGACACGGACACTGAGAGAGAGGGAGAGCGAAAAAAAGGCTGGTACCTCCGCCCACCTGGACATTAATCACGGATGGACATCCTTAAAATGATCCCCGAGAGCGAGAATACTGAGCTCGGCCTCACCTGATGGCCTCAGGGACATCAAAAAGGCACCAACAAGGCCCCAGCAAACACGAGCTGGACACACCCGACTGATTTATCTCTCGTGCCGACCGAGGTTGTATCCGAAAGACCAATTACTAAGGGGAGATTTTAATTGCCGTGGATAATTCCGTTCACGGTCGACTGGTGGTCAGGAGGGAAGAGGCGGGCGGCAGCCGTGGTTGTGGCAATGGGTTGTGGCGTGGTGGTGGCGGCGGCAATCGTGGGGAGTGATGGCGGGTACAAGGACTGGGTAAGTAATGAGATGGTGCCCTGAGGGAAGGAAACTGTCCAGGCGAGCATCGTGGTGGTGGTGGTGGTGGTGGTGGGTGATTAGCAGTTATAATCGTTCAAGTGATTACAGCGTGAGGATGGAGACAGCAGTGGTGGCATTGGTGGTGATAACACGAGAAGTTGCACTGGCAGGCGTGGCAGATATGACAAGACAAATAAAAAGGGAAGGAGGGTTGGAAGATGATATAGTTTACAACATGACTTTGAAGACCCTAAAAGACACCAGCTTGACCGCCTGCATTTGTCTTATTTCCCTTCCACTTGCCTCATTTTGACTCGTGTGTTGAGCGTGGGTACAAAAGGGACAGAGAGACAACTGGGACACACCTAATGAATCATAGTGGACGAACAAATGATCTGAAGGAATCTGACTTAGGGGAAATATGCCGGTAATTAGCTAGTTTTCAGTTTTTTGTTTGTATTTGTCCCCATTACACATCATGTCCTATGCAGATACTACGGTTTTGAATTATAGATATAGCAGACTTCTTACGTAAGGCGTTTAATTTATATTTCGCTCGGTCATTTGGAAATGCTCGCTGATGCAGACTAAGGAGACAAACACGAACCACAACCACGACAATAAACGAACAAGACACATTAAATACTCCCGGAAATTATCACGGAGGTCCTCAGCCACGCACGCACGAACACTCGGCGTCACTGGCGTCTTGACGAACACACCCATGTATATTTAATTGCAAAACAGATTTACACAAGCTATTAAACATGTGCATACCCCGCGTTGCAACAGAAATCTTGCCTGAGCGTCGGCGCCAGCCCACCACACTAAGCTAAGTGGCTGAGGGGCGCCAAGATTACTGGTATTTTTCGTAATGACCATCTTACTCAAGCCTCAACTCGGCGGGGGAGGCAATGGCTTGAATCCATCATAACAATTGGTAACACTACACACACACACACACACACACACACATACACGGTGAGTCTCGTGGTCGGAGGTAGCAGCACCGCGCCCACCGGAGGAGGCCCAGCAAGGCGGCAGCCGATAAGATACCATCCTGACACTCACTTGTGCTCGCTTGAGTCCACGTAACGTATATTAGTGCTCCTCAGCCCCCTCCCGCCCCCTCCCCAGGCCCGCTGCTCACCCCTGTTATTGAGCGCGTGGCATGAATATGTAAGAGAGGACGGACTTAAAAGGGATAAACTAGAGATGCAAAATTGATTACTCGTAGGGGCAAGTCCTTCCCGCAAGTCATGGCTGCATTATACTCCTCTCTAGGGCAGCATTTAAATGAGACAAATGCGCATTCATTATTTTTGCATCACCAACTATTGTGCGACCTTGAAATCTGATAATACTCCGGCGGGAGGAGAGGTAAGTATGAATGTTCGATTGATTTGTGAACGCCGCCGACAACTCACCAAGGAGGCCATGAGTACTGGAAGATTGCTCCGCCCCCTCTCTCTCTCTCTCTCTCTCTCTCTCTCTCTCTCTCTCTCTCTCTCTCTCTCTCTCTCTCTCTCTCTCTCTCTCTGAACAAGGGGCGAGAATATGCTAACCTTATAAACGATAATTGAATCACTCATAGCAAATACACGTCAAAGTTTGGAACATTTTCGCACAACCTCCCTATACCTCCACACCTCCTCCCTACACCTCCACACACACACACACACACACACACGAGACTAGCCAAATTATTACCTTCCCCCGCCGCCAGTCCTCTCCTCTCCTCCCTGCCTGCTGCTGATCCTCCTGACAAAGTAAGGCGCCGGGGGTGACGTTCCCTCCTTACGTAGACGTACTAATCAGTCACCTTCAAGTTACCTTTACCTTGCTTTTCCCAGCCCTCAGTTACGACGACGTACTCCGAAATTACACCGACAGCTTGCGTGGCGGAGGCGATGTGTGCTTGCAGCTCTATGAAGGGTCTCTCTCTCTCTCTCTCTCTCTCTCTCTCTCTCTCTCTCTCTCTCTCTCTCTCTCTCTCTCTCTCTCTCTCTCTCTCTCTCTCTCTCTCTCACACACGTACCGGTTCCAGCATTAATAGTAATCGTAACAATAATGGCACTGATGCAAGGTGATTCGTTTCACTTACACACACACACACACACACACACACACACACACACACACACACACACACACACATATACACACACGGACGCAGACAGTGGCATCATTACACGGTCAAACTTCTGTGCTCGCTTCTTCTTAACTAATTAATAAGACAACCATCTCTCTCTCTCTCTCTCTCTCTCTCTCTCTCTCTCTCTCTCTCTCTCTCTCTCCAGACACACACACACACACACACACACACACACACACAGTCGTAACTCAACCACAGAGGAGTAAGTGCCTCCTTGGCTGGACGTGGCAAGGAATTAAGTGCCAGTAATACTCGGGGCGCGGGTCGAGGGGCAGGACCTAATAATTCATCAGCGTCACATAAACCCATGAAGACAGCGGATTCTTCTAACGAAAATGGGCACTTGATTCTTGATGAATTGATTCCCCCCACGGCTACATCGCCCGATAAACGTGAGGACTTATTGAATTATGCAAATCTGCCGACACTTGCCAAGCTCTTCCATCTCACCAACAATACACGATCGGGACGGGGAATAAACTACTTCCCGCCGCTGGCCTCCGCTTGGCGTAAATCCACAGGACTGACCCCGGCTGAGGAAGAGGAGGCGGGGAATGGGAGGCAGGAGAGATGAAAGAAAGGGAGGTAAGGATATGGAGAAGAGGGAAGAGTGGGAGGCAGAAAGGTAGAGGGAGGGAGGGAGGGAGGGAGGAAGGGAGGGTCACGTCATTATGAGGTCGTAGATGCAAGCGACATGTTTAGCAGAGTATTTTTTCATCTTTATGGTACAGGCGATGTGGCCGCTGCCCCGCCAATGGCCCGGCAGAGGCAAGGGTTATGGGTCGCTGCCTGACGGAGGCGTGGTGGGAGTGAGCCCCGCAGACGCTGCTTCTCAGGGCGCCACTAATGACGACCCGGGCTTCGGTCTCACGACGCTATCTATCAACAAAAATTACCTTTAATCGGCTCTAATCAATTTACGAAGGAGGTTAGAGCGACCACCTGCCGGGTTCGCTCTGTTATTAATGGAAAATGTTATTTTTATTATTCGTGTCATGTTTCTTCCATATTTTCATAACAAAGGTTACCCAGTTTTTCTTCCAAATGGAGAAATGTAAATGGAAGGAAAGACAATAACCAGGATAATAAAGCTTCTAATTGGTGATTCGACTCGTTCCGAACCAACGGCCCGATTCAATTTTGCTTCAGGGGATCCGACTCCACCCTGGCCACCAGTACGTAGTTAAAAACCATGATTGGGTGCAGACGTGGCCACGGCGTTATACAACTACCCTTGCTCTACCCTGGAGGGCGCGGTCAGGCTGCTCGTTCTCCTGCGCTAGAGCCCCTCCCTGATCAGCGGCCGCGGCTCGTGTGGCTCGTCTGGACGGTAACCTGACAGCGCGAGATGAGATGCTGGAGTCTGAAAATTGTTCGGGAGAGAAATATGTATCGTGTTATCGGCAAACTACTATATTTCCCGACGACAAGAGGGAGACAAAAAACATTACACATACACCTGGTTATCGCTAAGCTACTTCATCAACGAGAGACAACTGGGAGCACCTTGGCTTTCTGAATCTGTGTTAACCACGAAGAGATGTTGAGGGAGTGAGCGGACGAGGGAATGATGAAGAGGAAGTTCATGAAAAAGGCATCAGTAATCTCCAGCATGAGGTGATACGAAGGTTAGCGTGGCTGGGCGCAGTTTACGCTCAGTTAGACAGTTAACGAGCGGCTTGTGGTTAGTGGCGGAAGGTTCTCGTAACTGTGCAATTAGTGTCAGACGCTCGAAACGCCGTATTGGGTCAAGCCTGCAAGACGCAAGGCAAACAATATCAGCAATAGATATATTACCTGCCGTGGGTGCGCGCCGGCCCTCATATTCGGCACGACAGGTAAGCAATTAGAGCAATTTCGCAATTAGTCCGAACTTCATCATGCGAACACCGGGCGGGCAGTGTTTCAGGTGTGGCGGTGGGTGACGTGCGGGCGGGCGACGTTGATTCGATGTTAAGGTGCAAAGTAAAGAGAGAGAAATGGTGCGACAGGAAGTGAGGGAGGGAAGAGGGAAGGGACACAAAGAACGGGGCGAGGGAAGAAGGCAAGGAGTGAGGGAGAAAAAAAAGGGAGGTGAAGTATCGGAAAGGGATGACGTGGGGAGAGACGGGGAGGAAGGGAGGAGAGGAAGACCTAGAGAAAAAAAATCGCATAAGAAATTAATAAAATTCAGTCTGCGTGCATCTATAGCAGCGGCAGATAATTGGACGCCCTGACGCTTACCTCCGTGTCCGTTCGCGCCAACCGACGTTCTTTAGAGGGAAGATACGCGCCGGTATGGTCATATTACCCTCCCTCCTACTCCACCTGCTCCATCTCCTCCCTCGCCCTCATCCCCTTCCTGACCGAGC
>NC_087155.1:21490055-21492555 GCF_035594125.1 Scylla paramamosain | reverse complement strand
TAAATTGCTGGTGTGGAACGAACTAATTCAGGATAAACAGGCGTATTTGGTGCCTGGCCTTCCCCACGACGAAAGGACGACCAGCCCAGCAAGGCATCACCCAAAAACAGGAACTCCCAGAAGAAAAAAAAAAAAAAAAATGGGCGGAGCTGCTGTACTCTAGAACGCCATCCAAAACTGGTACTTCGTGGTAACTTTCCGCCCTTTTGAGGGAGGCGCCCACGGCTCCGAGGGCGGCCAGCGATGCCCTCTGGGGGGTAGTTTTCTCTTTTTTGTTGGTAATCGCCCGTAATGGTCGTAAATTACAAGGTGCGGCTCACGTATCCACGAGGATGAGCAACGCGTGGCGCTGCAAGCAGCTCTCGTTCCGCGGAGATCTCATTCCGGGTTGCGCTTCCTGAACCTAGATAAGGAGACGGGGGCTTACGAGTTGGTGGAAAGAAGAGAAGGATTGAAAAATAAGAAGAGGAGAAAGAGGTGGCATAAAGCAGGTGGGAAAGAAGAGCAAAGATGAAGAAAAGAGGAGCAAGGATGAGAAAGAGAAGGGGAACAAAGATGAGGAAGAGAGAAGCAAAAAATGTGGATGGCAAGAGGAACAAAGGTGAGAAGGAGAAGCAAAGATAAGGATAAAAGAAACAGTAAATGCAGGAGGATGAGATTTTCAGTACAAACCATAATGAAGGGACAAGACCGATCAAGGAGTCAAATTTCTCCAATCAACAAAAACGCGAAGGAAATTAATATAAACTCGAACAAAATCATCCAATCTGAGAATACGATCCTATAAATGAGCATTCAAAACACTTCAAGATCTCATTTCGGCGTCGAACAATAAGAACAATAAGAATAATTGAGTACTGAACGCCGCCATTCATTCATTCTGATGTCACAAAACTTCACCTGTGCTGCGATGCTTCATTTTTCCTCGTCTTCCCACACGCACGACTCTCCCGGCCTCATTATCACCAAGCCTCGGACGACAGCCAGCCAGCGCCCACAAGAGGACATCGGCTAATTAAGTCGTGATGCATCTTGCCATAAATGTCGCTCCACCTCGAGGCGCAAGAAAATGTGACACACACACACACACACCACACACACACACACACACACACACACACACACACACACACACACACACACACATACACTAAAGAAAAAAAAAAGTTCAATACGGAGCTCTGAGTGGTGGATGCCTCTTCTAATGAACCATATAACTCGTGATGTCCCGTGGAGGTTGGCGTGTGTGTGCTTATGTACTCTAATTACTACTAGCGACCCCACGCCATGAATATTGTCACTGTGACCTAAACAAGTATTGAGCAAGAAACTATTCTACCATTTGTTAAGGATGCAATATTGTTCTACGTAAATTGCTTTTTTATCTGACCGATTCGCGGCCGCTCACATTAAAGTCATCGTGTCCTGTGGCTGTTTTCCTTTACTTTAACGAACCATGAAGAAACATAACCCATCGCTACATTATTCATGGCCACGACTTAACATTCAAAACAAACTCTCCCACAGTGACGAGGGAGAGGTCTGAGCAGATGAGCCTCGCCCCGGGTGAGTGGAAGAGCTCCCCGCTACTCCCAGGTACTCACAGGCACTCATAGGTACGTAGACTCGCGCGTATAATACTCGTACCTCACCCTGATTTCTAAAAGAAGAGGGAGAAGTACAACGAAATTAATAATCTAGTTTATTCTGTTAATGGTTGGGTGTTTGTTCCTCCTGGCAGCTCTCATCGTCAGTTAAACTCACTTCTGCAAGATTAAATGGCTTTCATGACTGTACTCTTATGAAAACAGTAACCTTGCCTTCATTCATCACCGCGCTCCACCAGGCCGCCCGTACCTCACCCGCCCTTCTCTCATCCCTCCTCTATTCCCTCTTCCTTCTTTTATTCTGAACTACTTGTCTCCATTCTCTTGCATGCTCCTCTTCTGTCAGCTACACCGTTTTCATTTTCTCTTCGTTTCCCTTCTCCATTCTCTTCTTTTCCTGCTTATCTTATTTTATCTGTTTTCTCCTGTTAAACATTCCCCTTCCAATCTGCTGTAATGCCCTCTACATAGTTGTTTTCATATTTTCCTTCTTTTCCTTTTTTTCTGCTCCCTTAATTTATTCGTATTTTCTTGTTCTCCTTTTATCCTTTGCTCTGCCCCACGAAGGAGGGACAACCCAGCCTGAAGCCTCATCCCTCGCCTTCATCCTTCACCCTAGATGGATGAAGATTACACCCGTGCTCTCTTAGATTCTTAAACACCTTCATTGTACATACTTTTGCTAGTTACTGCATGTCCCTCCCCTCTTGGAGTCACTACTAAGTCATCTCTGAGGTGCCTAATGTTTCTTTGCCTATTTTTTTTTTCTCGTACTGCAGATTTTAAAAGGAAGCGAAAGAGAATGTGGTTAGTTTTAAGCACTTCAGCCTTGGCGTGTTTTTTTTTTTATTGTGCGCTCAAATGAACCAAAATGCCAAGCGCACTCATATGTT
>NC_087155.1:21472555-21485055 GCF_035594125.1 Scylla paramamosain | reverse complement strand
TCGAGGCAAGAGAAGAAAGCTGACCAGGAGGAAGATGGTGCTGAGAAAGAGGAGATGAGATCAGAGGAGTTATAAATGAGGACATGCAGTCAATTTATACTACTAGAGAGAGAGGATAGCAGGTAATAAGTCTGTGCGGGGCACGTCTGACGCACGTCACGGCCAGGCGAGAGGAAAGACTCGGAATAAACAACAGCAACTTGACGGTGAGGACAACTTCAATAGATTCATAGATTCAACTTGTGTAATAAAAATATGATGTAACACCGATGCTACTCACTTACGCAATTCTCAAGTGGACCCATTTTTATATTCAGTACAAAATAACTACTTTATATGAACGGCCTGACGTTGGGAAGACGCCGGAAGACACCTGGACGAATCAGTAACACAGTAGTGATGAGAGATTTGAAATGCTTCCCTGAGACAACACGCATTGAACGGGAAGGAATAAAAGCTAATGAAACGCAGCACCATAAAAATTCGCAATTACTAAGAACCAATTTTTATCTACGCATCTATAACAAACATTATTAGCCGCTCTGGTAATAACTGAGAGAGAGAGAGAGAGAGAGAGAGAGAGAGAGAGAGAGAGAGAGAGAGAGAGAGAGAGAGAGAGAGAGAGAGAGAGAGAGAGAGAGAGAGAGAGAGTCAGGAAACCATACTTTTAATTGCTTGTCAGAATGCATCAATTATCGCATATCCAAGGCGCGGGTCAGACAAAAAGTAAACACGGGTCCGTACAGTACCGATCCAGGTAGGACAATAATTAGTTTCGCCCCGGGTACAGGTAGAGGCGCCGCCAGGGTGCGTGTGCAGGTATGTAGTGCTGGTGTGTGCCGCGTACCTCACTCACCTGTCCCTCCTTCCCTCTCTCTCTCTCACTCTCTCTCTCTCTCTCTCTCTCTCTCTCTCTCTCTCTCTCTCTCTCTCTCTTTCATACACACACACACACACACACACACACACACACACACACACACACACACACACACACACACACACACCAATGCAAAAGATAACGAAAATAATCTTTACAAAGCTAAGGATAAGCAAATATCTATTGACACGCACATAATTATCACACACACACACACACACACACACACACACACACACACACAACACACACACACACACACACACACACACACGGTATAAGAACGTTATCTCGTCCAGCGCGCAGCTCAGCAGTAAATCAGATGAGGCTGATAAATGGATAGCGAACCGCCGTCCTGACTGACACTCAATTTCGTGCACCTCATTATCGGCCATCACCAGTTTACGGCGGCCCGTTAATGCTAACCCGAAGTGGCAGGAGGACGATCAGGAGTTTATAGTCGGGCCGAGGGGAAGAAACCACCACTCGCTCACAGGCTATCGACGCTCCCCACTTTATTCCATCTCGCAAGGTCTTCACGGCTCGCTCACACCACTAGCTCCGGAGACCTTCCCTGCCTCCCTATTCCTCCCTTATCGGCCATGACCTCGGGGCTTTACTACCCAAGAGACATGGCTAGCCGTCAAAACAAGCCCGCGTAATCTAGGCTACACCACCGTTTCCTATCTGATACGGTCTCGCTTTACCCACAAAGGAGCCCCTCTAACTAGCCCGGAGGTGGGCGTCGCTCGCCTCGCTACAGTTCGTGAATATCTTAATGACAGGCCGACTCTGGAGCACCCTCGAGAGCCCGCTGTGTTGACGGTGTGCCCACAGAAGGAGGAGACCGGTCAGGGGGCAGGGGCGCCTATAGCACGAGCGTACAAGACAATCCAGATAAAAGTAGACTGGTTAACATCCTGCAGCCTCACGCCTCTCGCTCATTGTATGCGGACGAGGAACTAGAAGCGCATGTAAGAAAAAGGTCAGTGTGGTGGAAATTTACATAAAAGCAGTACAACTTCACCGTCTTTTGCTACACGTATCTTCTGTGAACCAGCAAACTGTGAATGTATCGATAAAAAGCGAGAAATTTTAAAATAAACGACGAGTAAAGCAAACTGATCAATACCTTCCTGTGTTGACAAACTCCTCCATCATCAAATACAAACACCCGTTAATGAATACACAAAAATGCATATAAAACCCAATTTTCCGCATCATAGCACAATTAACTTCTGGGTGCTGACAAATTAACCACATAACTGGAAAAAAAAACATGGTAAGCTTTAAGGGAGACACATGAAAAACAGCCCCCCATTTTGGCCACGGCGACGCAAAAACGCCAACACAAACAATAGCACGACTTTCCTTGGCAGGGTGTGGCGGGGCTCACTCGTTACCTTCACGACAAACCTCCGCGTCGCTCTCCTTTTCTCTGGGCAAGTTTCTCTTTGTGTGTGTCTCAGCGGAGGGCGTCGGCGAGGAATACAGATTAAAAGCGGACAATCGCCGTGTTCGCTGCCTTGAGGGATACACAATGCCGGGGACGTCGCAGCTTTTGGCGCACGGAGAAGGCAAGTCATGGTGGAAGTGGAGGCGCCTGCCGCTGCTCCTGCCTTGCTTCGTCCTACCCAACCCTCTCCTCCCCCTCACCCTCACTCTCACCCTCACCCTCCTTTACCACCACCATCACCACTTCCTCCTCCTCCTTCTCCTCCTCCTCCTCCTCCTCCTCCTCCTCCTCCTCCTCCTCCTCCTCCTCCTCCTCCTTCTCCTCCTCCTCCTTCTCCTCCTCAAGCCATTACTAGATCAAGCCCAGGCAGCACAGGAGAACTCTATTACATTTTGGGTCACCACAGCCACACGAACATAAATAAATTAGTCGTAACTCTTATATATATACTCCACTCCGTGCCCTTTCATGGCTGCCTTGATTTATATCTCTGGCAATGTTTTTTTGACTTACGCCTCATTATAAGGTTTAAATTCATGTACTAGCTCTCTCTGTCTCTCTTTCTGTGTGTGTGTGTGTGTGTGTGTGTGTGTGTGTGTGTGTGTGTGTGTGTGTGTGTGTGTGTGTGTGTGTGTGTGTGTGTGTGTGTCGGCGCGTAAGGTCATGCTGGTCTTTTCTATGGATGGTGCAACAGATACCCTCGTGAAAAATCCCTTGTCCCGCGTCCCCCAGGCGGCGCGCGTGTCGTCCACTTGCAGCAGTGATGGAGGACAGCCAGGCTGGGAACGATTAATAAAAGACGACAGAGAAATAACAAGGTGACAGCGACAAAAGGGAAGGGTGAAGGGAGGGGCGGGGAAGGTCAGGAAAGAGAGAGAGAGAGAGAGAGAGAGAGAGAGAGAGAGAGAGAGAGAGAGAGAGAGAGAGAGAGAGAGAGAGAGAGAGAGAGAGAGAGAGAGAGAGAGAGAGAGAGAGGCATCCCTCACATCCAATAGTCCTTTTGCCAACACGCCCCACACCTGCCTCCGATAATCAACATCACACACACACTCACACACACACACACACACACACACACACACACACACACACACACACACACACAACCAGAAATGCTCCTCCCAAACTCCCCGGCGGCAAAAAGAAGCTGGATCCTATAAATAAGTCAGTAAATAAAGCGATTTACCATAACATGAAACAGGTTATGTGTGCGATTGGAAGTATGGAGAGAGAGAGAGAGAGAGAGAGAGAGAGAGAGAGAGAGAGAGAGAGAGAGAGAGAGAGAGAGAGAGAGAGAGAGAGAGAGAGAGAGAGTACATTAAATTGGAGGGAAGAAAATTAGACTAAGAGGTACATTTTAGATTGCAGATGAAGGAAGGAGGGAGAGAGAGAAAAAAAAGTAGAAAAAAATATATATATAGCATGAGGATGAAGAAAGTATGCACACTGGACAAGATAGTTGGAGGCAGGAAATATAATTAGATTAAAAGATACAAGACTATAATAATAATAATACGAGTGGAGATGTACTTACAAGGCAGAAGGGGAATGTTGAGGGTCCGTACACCACCAAATTAGAGAGCCGTAGGAAGGGAGAGGAATAATGAAAAGTAAGATGAATGTGTGTGTGTGTGTGTGTGTGTGTGTGTGTGTGTGTGTGTGTGTGTGTGTGTGTGTGTGTGTGTGTGTGTGTGTGTGTGTGTGTGTGGTGATGGGTTTGAATGCACAATATATTAATGAACTGGACTGAAGGGAAGAAAAACTAGATGGAAGAAGGAAAGGTTGGGAAGAAGTGTGTATATATATTTACATTATACCAACGCTCCTCAAGAAACAGATGAAACAAAGAAAAAGGAAGAAACAAGCAAGTTTCCACAAGAAGAGCCTGAGAGAGAGAGAGAGAGAGAGAGAGAGAGAGAGAGAGAGAGAGAGAGAGAGAGAGAGAGAGAGAGAGAGAGAGAGAGAGAACAGTATGGAAAGTGCATGTAATAGATTGAAGGGGGAAGGTAGTGGAGGAGGGCTGAAGAAGGAACGGCTGAGGTGATATGCGTGGTGAGATAAGAGTGGACCACACACACACACACACACACACACACACACACACACACACACACACACACACACACACTAACATACACGCACGCACACACACACACGCTGCACGAGGGAGGGGCTCGCGTAACAAACCTGCCGAGGTAGTCGACGTAACTTACGGGAAAAAAACCCACTTGGAAATCTTCTGGACGCGGGTTAAGGTATAATTATCAAATATTCAGTGTAAAAACATACATGCGCTCTACTACTGACGAGACGTGTGTGTGTGTGTGTGTGTGTGTGTGTGTGTGTGTGAGAGAGAGAGAGAGAGAGAGAGAGAGAGAGAGAGAGAGAGAGAGAGAGAGAGAGAGAGAGAGAGAGAGAGAGAGAGAGAGAGAGAGAGAGAATGCAGAGTGCGTGGAAGAATTTGGATTCAAGAGAAAAACATAATCATCCTCTCCTCCAGACTCATCAAAACTCTAATTATGTTGTCGAGTATATTAAGTCGATTACGCGGAAAAGATTATGAAACCCAAGAGTAATTTTAAAACAAGGGAAATAATACACTCTGATACAAAGACCCATTATATACACACAACAATTCCCCGCCACAGGAATTAAACAGAACGACTTAATTTGAAAAGTGCAACCATGAATTAAACAAAAAGACAAAAATGGCTTTCTTTAAATAAGTTCGGATTCGGCTTGGGCAAGACCAGAACCCTCGCAATGGCGTAGAGGCGTTTAACCAAAAGTTATGCTGAATTTATAGACGGTAAGTGTGGCAGCCATGTTGTTGGGGAAGGGGAGGGAGGGGAAGGAGTCGCGGGGAGAGGGAGGGTCTAGTAGGGTGGTGCGGGAGAGGTGGGAACGGCGGGGAGGGGCGGGGACGAGGCAGGGGCGGCGGTGCGAGGCGGCGGATCGCAACCATTAATGGAAACCTGTTGTTTTTAGCTATAAGAAACGCTGATCCTTACTGCTAATACAGCGTTCTCAGGGACGGACGTGTGGAGGAGGAGGAGGAGGAGGAGGAGGAGGAGGACTGGGAACAGAAACTTTTAAGAGCAGCGCGTGTAACAAAAACATTTTGGTTCGTAGAAAATTATCTGCCTGATTACTATTGCGATTGTCTGTAATAGTTTTATGAGGAGAATTTAGAAGGAGGAGTACGAGGTGGAGGTGGAGGCGTAAGAGGAGGAGAAGGAGGAAGAGGAGGAGGAGGAGGAGGGGAAGGATAAAAAGCTTAGGAGTATGGTGCAAAGAAAACACCCTTTGGTTTGCACAAAATGTTTTACTTGAAGTACTAGTGTAAATATCTTTAATGGAATTATGATCACAGGGTAAAAAGTGATGATGAGGAGCTGTACAAGGCGAGGTAGAGCAGGGAGGAACAGCGGCGAGAAGAAGAGAAGGACGAGGAGATGGAAGATATGTGGAACGAAAGGAGGAGGAAAGGGATGGTTGAGGGGAGGAGGAGGAGGAGGAGGAGGAGGAGGAGGGGGATCTCCTTGTCTCCAATAAACACCCTCTCCTCCATTGTTTCGGGGTCGACAGATGGTGGCCCCGATAAGAGAATTAATGGCCAATAGCAGAGCGCACACACATACACACACACACAGAGAGAGAGAGAGAGAGAGAGAGAGAGAGAGAGAGAGAGAGAGAGAGAGAGAGAGAGAGAGAGAGAGAGAGAAACAGCGGGTGTGTGATATCAGGAGGAAGGGCAGCGGAACAATCGACACAAGTAACAAGCTTGGACATTCATCACTGATAAGGAGGAAGGAAGCTGTGAGAGGATGATTTACTTGGCCTCACGCGCAAGGTGTCGGCCCTCCCTTCCCATCCCATACCCTCTCTCTCTCTCTTTCTCTCTCTCTCTCTCTCTCTCATCCGAACTGTCTTTGCCCGCAGGCCTCTCCTTCTCTTCTCTCTGTCTCCATTTTCAATATTTCTCCCCTATCCTTCTTCCTATTCCTTCATCCCTCTCTCCCATTCTACATATCCTTCCTCCTCCTCCTCTTCCTCCTCCTCCTCCTCCTCCTCCTCTTCCTCCTCTCATCTTAACCATTCTTCATTCGTTCTCTTGCCTTTTATTCTCTCATTCTTTTCCCTTACCTCCCCTCTCCTCACTGTTCCATCCCTCCACTCCCTCTCTCCCTCCCGCGGGGCTGCAGGGCGCACGTTGCCCCGACACAAAGCTTCCTCTGCCCCTCGTTAAACTATTAAGATAAGGCAAGCAAAGAGGCTGCCTAAGATTAATTGTGTGTGTGTGTGTGTGTGTGTGTGTGTGTGTGTGTGTGTGTGTGTGTGTGTGTGTGTGTGTGTGTGTGTGTGTGTGTGTATGAGAGAGAGAGAGAGAGAGAGAGAGAGAGAGAGAGAGAGAGAGAGAGAGAGAGAGAGAGAGAGAGAGAGAGAGAGAGAGAGAGAGAGAGAGAGAGTCAAATAGGTGTTAACCCATTATTTAAATTGCCGCAAGATTAGTGTAAAATAACAAGGAACCTTCAACTGCATCATCATAAAGAGATCACTATCTGTCTTGTTTTTTTTTTTTTTTCTGCCCTTTGCTGCAACACAGTGGTTTGTTCCATCAGCGTCAGGAATGTTAGAAGTGAGGAATCTCTCTCTCTCTCTCTCTCTCTCTCTCTCTCTCTCTCTCTCTCTCTCTCTCTCTCTCTCTCTCTCTCTCTCTCTCGTGCCTCGCTACTCGTCAATCTGATAGTCTTGTGTCGTGATCCTATCTGTCTTATTTTCGCGGCTTTAAAACAGTTTTCTTTTTTTCTTTTACTTGCTTCTTATCCTTTGAGGCGTCGGCCAATTTAAGTCATTGTCTTCAACACAATGTGCCGGGTAATAATGGTCACTGTAAAAACACGACGCATCGAGATAAGAGCAAAAGTAAATCCACTCATCCAATTAATGTATGCTAAAACACTTTGCGGGTGACCACTGCACCTCTGCCAGGACCACCCTCATGCTCCCCATCCTTTCCCTCTCGTCTGGATGCCTTGTTTGTATCTTCTTCCTATTTCTCTTGTTCAGAAGCCACAAGTGTTTATTTTCTCTAATGTTTCTTCTTTTTATAGTCTTCCTGCATTCCCTCTGGACGATCAGGAAGGCCATCACTTCTCTTTTATGATCATCGCAATCCTTTTCCATCCCAAATGTGGGCACCCTCCTCTATATATATATAAAAAAATAAAAAAAACAGCATTTCCCCTCCATATATACAGAATCTTTCCCATTTCATTCATTCTGACATCTCGATTTACCGAATACTTCTTTTTCCGAATTATTGCTACTTCAATTTCCTTATACGTTTTTTTTTTTAAATCCTTCTTACAAGAAAATCTTTCATTCTGTATTACCTGCAGCAGTCCTTCCTCGCCCACCCACCCCAGGGACAGCACTGCACTTCAAGCTCTCCACCCCCACCCTCCCCTGTCCCTCCTCCTGACAAAAGCGCCACCTATCCTGCACGTGTCAGTTTCTTGCCACCCACAGTCGTCGGAGAATCATCATCATCGCAGTGGGGGAGGAGAGAGGGAGGAGAATTAACATCTATAAACATATCTTTAAGAGGATCAAGCGCTCATGTGGACATCGGGAGTCTTATCATGTATTTGTGTGGCAGGTTACGAAGGAGGCACAGTGGCACGCCTTCTCAACAGGCATATCTGACCCTATCAAGGTTTATCCGGCGTTTACACTCAGCTAATCTGGCCTCTACTCTAATCATCGTCCTTGTGCGCAGGTCGCCCCGGGTTATCCAAGGTCGACGCGGAGATGGACTGCGGGCGCTCCTTATGGGTCTTAAGCGGTGAGGGATCTGTGTGTGTGTGTGTGTGTGTGTGTGTGTGTGTGTGTGTGTGTGTGTGTGTGTGTGTGTGTGTGTGTGTGTGTGTATTTCCTTAATCTTTCAAAGCCTGTCTTCTGTTCTCTCTCTCTCTCTCTCTCTCTCTCTCTCTCTCTCTCTCTCTCTCTCTCTCTCTCTCTCTCTCTCTCTCTCTCTGTCAGACAAACCGACGACAACATTTTTTTCCCCCTTGTCTCGGGAATTCCGCGGCACATAAAGAGTGGTGGGCCGCGTGAGGTAGCTGCGCCTGACACTCGCGATGCCCGTTTTGGCGAGGGGCGGCGGGAGGGGTCAGCTAGGGGTCAGCAGGGGTCGGCGGGGGCCAGTCACCACCAGGACTCAGACACGTGTCACCGCCCCCTCCCTGCACCACCCCATCCCTCCCCCACTCGTCTTCTCTCATCCGCGTCCCTCCTTTCGTTCGCCCACAACACTTTTCCCCGCGTCCCCGAGCCCCGTCCATAACCACTCCCGCGATAACCGTGTTGGGCGGCGCGGGGTCGGTTCCTTCCCTCTCTGAAAGGCTTGCGACTGTTTACTGAAGGAAATCTCTCGTCCTCAGCCCTTTGAGTTGCTGGTTCTGGCGGTAGTGATAATAAATAAGTTCCACTGTGAACTCCGCTGACCACAGGAAGCGGCAGAGGGCAGTGTAGGGCAGGGCAGGGCAGCGCAGGCCGTACCACCGCCATGGTCCACGCAAACATCGCCGAGGAGAAACAGGGAAAGGCACAATAGATAGTTGGCGTAGGTGGAACAGCTGCTGTCCGTCTTAACAGTAAATATGGGAAGAAACCACAGAGCTAAACAAACTTTACAAACTTGCAGTTCTGATAGTTTTGTTTACACTTTTTTTGTATGTCTTTGTGAATAAGGAGATGGTGTGGTGCCTTGAGCCTCCTATTCGTAAGGTAAACGAGTCGCCGTCTTAACACTCCACGGTGACCTGAAATCCCGTGCGTGTTGCTCATTAGCCGTAACTTCCATTGCGTGACTGTGTCGGGGAAGCACGGTGGGTAGCGAGGGACTTGCGGCGGGCACCACACGGGGATAAATAACACTCTCGCACTGAGGGCACGAAACCTTCCTAAGGTGTAACAAAGAAAATAAAAGACGCTCAATAACTTTTTTCATGTGATATTTACCTTTAGGCGAGGAGAGCCATGAATTATACAGTGTTGCTGTGCGAGCCTTGCCCTTCGCGCCACTCCCCAGGGCAGGGATTCCTTCCCTATAAGGTGTAATTAAGAGTAAACAGATAAGAAGACGAAAGAGCTCTCGCATTGTCCATGTACGTATTATGGACTCTTACTTCTCCATTTATGTAGTTACTGTTTTCACTTATAGAGATCATAAACACACACACACACACACACACACACACACACACACACACACACACACACACACACACACACACACACACACACATTAAGACATTTATTGCAACAAGCAGAAGGGAACGCACCTATAAAATAATTCACCTGGAGGCTGGCGGACACTAACAGCCGTATCGTCCCCGCGGCGCGCTATGAAAGGCGTGCCGGGAGGATCGCGGTGGAGGTTTTTGCGGCCCGATCAGGAGGACCTCGAGGACCCCGCCGCGGCGTGAAGCCATTCGTGACGTGAGGAAGTTATTATACTGCTGCCCCGGTCGCTGCCCCACATATTTCGCGATGCACATTAAGCCATAAAAGGAGCACCGGCAGTGGTCGTGAAAATGTTAATGGCACCAAAGACACAGGGAGATGCTAATACCTGCCTCGCCGCTAGTATATGGAGGACAGTGGGATGGAGGGACACGATAATGGTAGGAGAGAAGACACGGTACTATTATTGTGCCATCAATTAATGGGTCTACACGCGATAGGGGAACGTAATAGTGCTAGCAGAGATACAAGGAAATACTAATACATGGCTGTGATATTTAGTTCCCGGGGTACAAAACAATGTATTACTGGTAGGGGAGAGATACGGAAATTCTCTTACCCTTTGCTCCAGTATATAATTTGACCGCAGTAACAAAATAGAGTCGTCTTAGAAACAACAATAATATGTACGAAGAATGTGAATTAAGAAATGAAGAGGGAGATACACAGAAATTATCTTATCGTTGCGTAAGTATATAAGTTGACTGCAGTAAAACAATATAGTAAACTAACAATTATAATTGCCTGAGAAACAACAAAAATATGTCTGAGAAATATTGGTTAACGAATGAAGAGGAAACATTAAATAGTATAAGAAGCTAAACAAAATTTCTTGCCCACATAGACAGCGAGGAAGCAGACGCAAGCAGTAATGACAGGAATGACAAAGAATGGCCACTTGGCTGTGAAATATGGGCCATAGAAAGTACATAACATCAATGCTATATGACACGGAAGCCTTCAGTGAGGGGTGTTGGCATGGAGGAGGGGAGAAGGAAGGGAAGGCATAAATATCAACTATCAGACGAATAAGAATCAGCGCCTCCCCTTCAGCGCACACCTTCCCTGACGTGAGGATGATGCATCAGAGGCGCGCGTCCGCTAACCAGGTGTCCCGCAGCGACCACCGCCACCACCACCAATACTATCAGCGCCACCATGCACGATTACCACCACCACTCCGAGTACTACCAATCACCACCACCATGAATGATCATTATCAACCCCCACCATCACCGCCATCACTATCACCATCACCATGCACGATCACCATCACCTGCCCCTTCACCTCTACAAACACCACCACTACCTCTACCACACAATCACCACCACCGCTACAACCGCTACTGCCACCGTCACCACCACAGTCACCACCACAACAACAATAACAATAATACGATCACTACCACCACCACATATTCACCACCACTACAACCACCCTCCCATCATACACGTTCAGCACTATCACCACCACCACCACCACCACCAACACCACCAACACCACCAGCACCGTATACCACCACATCGACGGCAGCAGCAGAAATCAGTCACCTAATAATTGCATCAGCACAAGTCTCACTATATATAGAAGTTCCTAGTTAAGGCTATCTCATCTCCCTGGCCGTAAAGCAAAGGCCGCGCCCCGCTCACCCTTCATTTTCCAGGGCATTACGCATTTATTTATATATTTACCGATAGTTTAAACCGCACCCGGAACTCCATAAAGAGGAACACCTTATACATGCACTCATTCTGACCCGGGGAGCTGCATTCAATTGTGACGTCATTCCTGCCGCAGCCACCACCACCACCATTACAACCACTTCAACCACCGCCACCACCACTACCACCACCAGCACCAGACGACCCTCGCAGCGACACACTCCTCCCGCAGGCAGGCTTGATGTACGCACGCCCACACCCCACGCCCATCTCCCGCCCTTTTCTCTCCCCGTCCCGCGCAGTACCGTACGTAGCCACACTCGGCCAGTTTTTGCCTCGCAGTGATATATTTATAATTTGCCGCGCCTCCGTCGTCCGCCAGTGAAAAGGCGACGCTGGAGAAAAGGGAGCAGGTGAGATGCGCGGCGAATCGACCCGTGAAGGTGTATGTCTGTCTGTGTGCTGCTGCTACCCTGTGCACATACACACACACACACACACACACACACACACACACACACACACACACACACACACACACACACACACGTACACGTACACGCAACCACTCACCATGCTAGCGTGTTAAAAAAGGGGACGCGAAATTCAAGGTATTAAAACACGTTTCTTCATGGACGCTTTGGTTCCAGCGATGCAACCTGGCGCGGCCTTCCCATTAGGACGACGAGGAGGAAGAGGAGGAGGAGGAGGAATAGAGGTAGAAGAAGGAGGAGGAGGAGGAGGAGGAGGAGGAGGAGGAGGAGGAGGAGGAGGAGGAGGAGGAGGAGGAGGAGGAAGAATAGAGGTATGAGGAGGAGGAGGAGGAGGAAGAATAGAGGTAGGAGGAGGAGGAGGAAGAGGAGAAACATAGTAGCTAACAGGAGTAGCAAGTAATATAAAGTGTGTTAGCTTATAACAAGGAGGAGGAGGAGGAGGAGGAGGAGGAGGAGGAGGAGGAGGAGGAGGAGGAGGAGGAGGAGGAGGAAAAGAACTTAGACAACGACGACGAGATGAAGAAAAAAAGTAGCAGAAGATATGAACAAGGACATCCACCACCACCACCACCTCCTCCTCCTCCACCACCACCACCTCCTCTTCCTCCACCACCACCGTCACCACCACCACCACCACCACCGCCCAACTCAACCCTAGCCAGAGAAAAGAGACAAAAGAGACAAGCTATCGATTATG
>NC_087155.1:21450055-21467555 GCF_035594125.1 Scylla paramamosain | reverse complement strand
CAATGGGAAGTTTCTGGCTTTTGTTGATGTAGACAGAAAGGCAGAGAAACAGAAAGGCAGGCAGACAGAAAGACAGCGCCCCTCCCCTGAAAAACACAAACACACTCACACAGGAAGAATTGAAGAAAGATACTTGGAAGAGAAAGAAAGGTGGGATACTGTGGAAGGAACGGGAGGGAAGAGGGAGGTGTGGAAGAGGAAAGGACTGTTTGAAGGAGTAGTGGCTTTGGTGGAGATGGTGGAAGTGGTGGTGGTGGTGGTGGCGCAGTGCGAGTTAAAGGAATTGTTGGTTTAGTTCCGTCTCATTAGGCATTGTGAGGCCGCCGCGGGTTGGCTGTCTGGGGCGAGGCTGCAGCTCCTCCACCGATCTGGTTACCGGCGAGCCAAGACCAGACTCTCGGGGCTGCACACTCGCACACCTCCACCTCAATGCATTCTTCTTTGCTTTTGACACAATGAGCAGTGTGTTTTTATCCCGCCCAGTGCTGCGCTGCTCCTTGTAACACTATACTCGAGATTAGTGTTATTGTTACTATTATTTTATTACCAGCACCATAATTGCTATAATAATGCTTGAATTAGCATGATTAACAAGGCACATAATTCTCCATTTTTTGGGCAAATATTTGAGATTTTTAGAAGCTCATTTTCTATGACATCCGATCTTGATTTAACGCTAAAAACTACACTACTTTTTAGAAGCAAGTATTTATTAACTAAACACTACATGATTTTGCACGCCACGCCCCTCTTTTTATCCCGGAATATTTACCTCCAGTTGTTATTCACCAGACCTTCAATAGTGAATAATTCAAACACAGGAATCTGGAAAGTTAAATGTTAAGAAGTTAAAGGCTTGCGTGAATATTACCATCAAATTTAACCACTAAAACCCACACTGAGGAAACCTATCATGAAGGACGTTCGGCGGCGAGGTCTACACATAAACTTACGAGACAAAACTTAATAAAAAGGAAAAAAAATCAAACATTATGACATCACAGCGAACACCTGGATGGCCGGGAAAAGGCGCCTTGACTCTTGGGCGTTGATTGGACTTCGGTGTTTTTCAGCAGAATTATCCAGGTGAGAAGGGAGGCGCTGGAGAAGGAGGAGGAGGCGCTGCAGGGGAGAAGGGAGAAGCGATGAGGGGCTGAGGCGTGTTTGGACGTGGAGGAAACAGACGATGCAGATGAGGAGAGGCGTTGAAGGGAAAGGAAAAAGAGCATTTCAAGAAACTGGGAAATAAAGAGAAAGACAGGAGGCGTTGGAGAGAAGAGGGGGACACTGGAAGAGAGAGAGAGAGAGAGAAGGAAGGTATTGAAAGGGAGATGAAAGAAGGAAAGATATGTTGAAGAGAAGAAGGAAAGAAGTGATAGTGAAAATGACCGAAGCACTGAAGATAAAGCAAACATGGAGGAAAAAAGAGTTAATTAAGAAAGAAAGTGAAGAAATCTTGGAGAGCGGAAAGATATGATAGAGGAAAAATGAATAAGGCACTGAAAGAGACGAGGACATAGAAAAAGGTGTAAAAGAAAGAACGTAAAGGGAGAGAATGCAGAAAGTGTAAATAATTCGAAGAAGCGATGGGGAAAAGGAGAGACAGAGACAAGAAGAGAAGGAAGCAGGGGACAAACAGGGGCAGGGAAGAGAGGGAGGGGGTGACAGCGATCTTTTTATGATGTATGAGGCGCCGATTTTAAGCCTAATGAAGTCGGAAGGTAACAAATGGCCGGGCATCGGATCGAGAACCAACCGTAATTAAATGTTCAAGGTTAGAAGTGGAGTTGGCGCCGTGCCGGGAGAAGGTGCTTGTTGCCCTCTCTCTCTCTCTCTCTCTCTCTCTCTCTCTCTCTCTCTCTCTCTCTCTCTCTCTCTCTCTCTCTCTCTCTCTCTCTCTCTCTCTTCTGCCTTTCATCATTCTCCTCATCTCATATTCTCTCTCCTCCTCCTCCTCCTCCTCCTTCATTCATCTCTTCTCCATGCCTCTTTTTCGTTTTATTATTATTTCTTTTACTTTTCTTTGTCTAATTTTCGTCTCTTCTATTTGTCGGAGTTGTTTTCCTTCTCTATTCTTCTTTTCATCCTTTTCCTCATCTCGTATTCTCTTTCTTCTCTCTGCGTCCTTATTTTCTCCTTTATCTCCCTCTTTCGTATTTTCCTTTTAACTTTTCCGTTTCAAATTTTCTTATCATTCCCACTTATCTTATTAATTTCTTACGTCTTACTTATTTTTCTCGTATATTCATTTTCTTGCCCTCCCTAATTTCTTTCTCAATTTCCTTCGTGTGCATCATCGCATTATTTTCTTACATTCTTTCCTTCTTCCTTCCTTCCTTCCTTTCTATTCATCAACTCACATCCTCTTCCCTTCTTTCGTCCTTGTCCTTCTCGTCCTCCCCCTCCTCTTCTACCCGCCTCTCTTTCTCTCTCTCTCTCTTCCTCTCCCTGTCTCTCTCTCCTTATTTTCTTACTCTTATTCTTATTTTCGTCTCTGTGGGATTCAATTTATTCTAATGTTTGTGTGTTTGTCGATGCTCTTTTTTTTTCTCTCTCTCTCCCTCTCTCTTTCTTTGATTCTTTTTGTGGTGTTTGCATGCTCGTAACTCGATCCGACCGTGTTCCCTTCTCGTGGGCCGACAGGTAAGGTTTAGAGGCAGCAGGTGAGTGAGGAAATAAAATAGCAAGAGTTAAAGGCGATCATATTTCCATCTCGACTCGCTTTCCTCTCACTGACTCCTCGTGGCCGGTCAGTATCGAGCTGTACGTACGAGGCGCCGTGAAGAATGACTGAAGGGAAAAGAGACTAAAAGGGAGAGAGAGAGAGAGAGAGAGAGAGAGAGAGAGAGAGAGAGAGAGAGAGAGAGAGAGAGAGAGAGAGAGAGAGAGAGAGAGAGAGAGAGAGAGAGAGAGAGAGAGAGAGAGAGAGAGAGAGAGAGAGAGAGAGTAGAGAATCTGTGCAGGTGAAAATGATGCCCACATTATATTTAGTCCAGCAGAGCATGCAAGGTTTTAATCAGGCACCAGAATAAATAGCTACGTGAAGCGCCGCGACCCTCCCCAACAAAGCATTACATTGGATTATCATTGGAGCTTTTAATTCGGCGCGTAATTGGACCAACAACTCAACGGACACACGAGACACACTCAGGGAACACGCCGCCAATTGACCCCATACCTTACGTCACCAGATCCGACACACGCACACACGCACACACGCACACAAGCAAGCACGCACGTAAAGACCTCTACAGGCAAGGGACACAGAGGCAGAAATGAATCCACTTGAGTGAAGTGCAGTCTTTCTATAAGATAATTAGATGTGTCCTCTATGGGAGTGTTTGGTTTCGTTGTAGTGGATGCGAGCTTGTTTGAATTTCACAGGCAAACGTTGTACTCGTATCTCTTCTCCTCCTCAGATGATTTACTACTCAGCAATATTTATAATTATTATGCGTAGCCAATAAAACTTTAATCTGGTTGACTTCTTCTACCTGTCCTATAATTATCTTCTGCTTTCTTCTTCCTTCTATTAGTTAACGTAGAGAAGTGTGATCAAATAGCTCAGATAATACCCAATAGTCTGTTGCTGCTTCTTATCCTTTGTAATGCTTTTAGATCGAGGAGGCTTCATCTCGGGTTACTCCTGCAAACACTACACACTCACTCCTATGAGCCACTCCGTTCCGTCACATCAAGCAGCACTAAGGCTCTTCTTCCATTGGCCTTCGATTTAACGCTGTAGTAACTTAGCGGAGAGAAAGAGAAAGAAAGGGAGAGAGAAGTCTAATTCGTGGCCCGGATCGCTGCTAAGAAGGGCGTGGGTCTGGTCTCTGCTTGTCTGCTGTCCATCGCCGGGTCTAGTTGTTCGCAGGCGGTTCACTCATAAAGGTTCGGGCGGCCTTATACGAGACCCGCTGACCCCGAGGCCGAGGGAGGAGGCTGGCCAACGACCCGCGGGCTAGCAGGTCAAGCACTCCAGCCAAGCAGCGCGCAGGACCAAACTTGGTGGCCTTCTCCTTATTAACATTTTCCTGGCAGCGATGGAAGCGAAAAGATAAAATTATATAAACACCATTATTTTTCCCTCCTGAGACCGAGAATCGCTGCGAAAGAACACTCGCGCATTTTTTGGCGTAGCAAATAATGTATGCTCTAATAAAGTGAAGACTAAAATATTGTAATGGATTTAAACTGTCATCCAGAGCAGAATAAAGAATAAGAATTTACTGATTTACGCCCAAACTAACACTAGCTATTTTCGTTTTTTTTTTCTCTCTCTCTCTCTCTCTTTCTCTCTCCCTCTTTTTTTTTCATTTCAATTTATCGCTTGATCACGTAAAGCCGCGAAAATGACGACGACCTGTGCCGGATCCATAAACAAGGAGGGCGTGAGTGAGTCTCTCCACTGAGCCTCACCCTCGCCGCCGCCACTTTCTCTCCCTTGTAAGTCATTCCTCCTCCGCTGAACATTTCCTTCCCCCGCCGTCCCTTCCTTACCTTCGTCCGTTCCGCCGTCCACACAAATTTCTCAAGCCAGCAAGGAATCAAGTCGGACATTAATACTCTCTTGTTAAATCGGAGAATTATTCCGTGTTCTATGAGTGGGAGGGAAAGCTTGATTTATTGGCATCCGTCCCGCGGTGCTAAAATGAGAAAATAAGTGTATTAAGACTTTTCTTTTTCCAGTAAACCTTATTCCCTCCCCCCTCCCTCTCCCTCTCTCTCTCTCTCTCTCTCTCTCTCTCTCTCTCTCTCTCTCTCTCTCACTCACGCGTGCGAGCCCGCCATCCCTCTGTCCTGTCGGCGCCGAAGTACCTGAAGTAATTTCGCCGTAGGTATGTACGACTTCCATCTCGAGGCTGCGCGGGGGCTTCTTCCTCGCCATTGTATTGAAATGAGCCGCCTGGAGCCCACCTCGCCCGCACACCTGATCATCTCCCTTCCCCCACTCCAATATCAGCTATATGATGTCACTAATAACTCTACAAGCACGCTAATGAATACGAGGAATGATGATGATGAAAGGACCGCAAAGCACTTGCCAGACTTGAAATGATACTTGTATTAATGGCTTCTAATATTTCAAACACCCACAGGTTACTAATGTTTTGCAATTAGATCACTGAATCACACTAGATAAAAGTAATCGGATCGTAAAGACATTTAGTTTCAGTATAATGTATTGCTTTGTCTGTGTTGATACATTCATCCGCGCATACAAGGAATATAAAATCATAAATTTAGTGAGTTTTGTTGCTTCTATTCAAGTTATATTATACAAGCTATCAGAGACATTTCATTATTCGATACTAAATGAGAATACTTGTTTATCATCTACTGTGATTTTTTTTTTACATCTTAAAAACATAAGAAAACTGGAAAAAAAAGAAAAATCTATAGCATACAAATGATGTTTGAAAGAGAGCATAAAGCAGAGAGAGAGAGAGAGAGAGAGAGAGAGAGAGAGAGAGAGAGAGAGAGAGAGAGAGAGAGAGAGAGAGAGAGAGAGAGAGAGAGATACAGCGGAAACGCATAACGGGATCGAGGCCAGAAAGCGGCAATCAAGCACCATATTCGCGAACACTCGAGTGAAAGCCGAGACAAAGGCAAAAAAACAAGAAAAATAATAGAACAAGATAGAATGAAATAACATCGAGAAATAAAGACTGCAACACAGGTAAGCTTATTCAGCGTCACCAGACCTCATGGCTAATACACACACACACACACACACACACACACACACACACACACACACAGAGGACAATAAGAAATGAACACAACACAAAGAAAACACATCATAATCTAACTAATAAAACCCTATTTTGACTAAACTAAAACCCAAGTAACCTAACATTACACTAACCTGACCTTCATCGTAACAAAATACTCGTACATAACCTTCTAAGGTACAGAGGAACATAACACAGCCAAGACCAACCTGTGTTATACTAACCTGACCCTCACCATAACCAAATTTCAGTACATGACCTTATACAGCATAGAGGAACATAACACACCCAAGACAAACCCATGTAATTAACCAGGAATGTAAAGCAAGCCAAGCCTCACGTCACAGCACCTAACAACCCTCAACCCATACGTACATCACACACCAGCCCAGATAACCCTAAGACAAGGAACATTCGGGGGGCAGCACGCGTCGCCGAGGCAGAGCAGATGCTAATGAGAGCGGCGCCGCTAATTTGCCAGACCGCTAAGTAGAGCGACTCCCGCTAATTATGGGGAATGGGGAAATGGGCCCGGCGGTCTGAGAGGCAGTCAAGTCTTCCTTACCCCCGCCAGAGGAGAAGGAAGGAGGAAGGGTGAAAAGGAAAGAGGGACGCAGAGAAGGAATGAGGGAGGAAAGGGAGGAGCAGGGGACAAGAAATTTATATGGTTGAAAACTTTCTTGTAAACAGGCATTGTTACAGTAAAAACAACGAAAATATTTCATTTAAAGCTTTATTCTCTTATGATTCACAAGCTTCGCGACGTGGCATGTAACGCGTCTCACCAAGGTTGAAAATCCGGTAAAAAAAAAAAAAACTTGCTTAATTGCTATTCCCAAAAAGTGGAAGTATTAATGGTTCTAATCGAGGCTTTGGGGCATTCTGGATTTCGTTATGGCATATTAAACTTGCGGTCTGGATACCTTTCCCACCCAAATGATACAGAGCCTCAATGTATCGCTCTCCTTTACAGTAATGGAATGTATTCTCTGCTTGGTCGCATTAAGGTTCGTATTTTTACACGCTTCGTTATTTTAATGTTGTTTTCAAAAGCCGCAAAAATTATTAGCCAAGTTCACACTCATGTTTTTCCAACTAATGACGAATTTCTCCTTGATGGTACAGAATTTTTGTTTGATTATCACTAGAATCATGAAAACATCCATGAAAATTACAATATATTCTACTAAAGTCTCCTAAATGTAGTCTAAATGAAGCGTTGATACGTTTAAGAACGATGCTCAACGAAATCGTATGTACATAAGTATTTCCAGACTGCCAGGACGCAGCATCGAGGGTGGCTGTCCGAGACGTGCGAGGATAAGGCCACAACCATCGCCAGCTAAGATAACTTGTTCCTATAAAGAGAAACTAACTACTTTTCTCCATTTCCTTGACGCTACGACGCCGCAACAAATGAGTTCATTGAATATGGATGTGTTCCGCTGGTTTTTCATGAGGATCAATGAAACTCTATCTATTCACAGTTCTATTTCTTTACTAGGTATCACGACCATTATCACCTCACATCTCAATAAATTCACAAGGATTAAACAGAAAGGTCATTACGAAACACAAAGCAATAAATAATACACGAATCATCTCATGCGAAGAACACCATGATTAATCTTTTCTTTTTTTCTCAAATTAACTTCTTAAAATATCACCACCAACATCACTGACAGCACCACCACCAGAAAGAATATCACACCATCTCCCCCTATTCCTCCTCCTCCTCCTCCTGCTCCTCCTAACACGTTGGCCCCACACATGCCGTATTTGTCTCCCTTTATAAATTTTATCCCCTGCCCCATAAAAGGCTGGCGGCCATTGTTCACGCCGTTTCCTGCTAGTGAAATGTAGTAGCGTTCAGGTGGTCACCGGGAGACTAATTAATCCAGGTGGCTGGCCTTACCTGAGTCACAGGGAGGTGTTCTATAGGGGGACAGGTATAAAGGGCTCTCTCTCTCTCTCTCTCTCTCTCTCTCTCTCTCTCTCTCTCTCTCTCTCTCTCTCTCTCTCTCTCTCTCTCTCTCTCTCTCTCTCATTTTTCATCGTGGGAGGGAAGGAATGAGTTGACAAGCAATGCTAAATTATGTTCAGATGCGAAAATTAAATGTCAGAGAGAGAGAGAGAGAGAGAGAGAGAGAGAGAGAGAGAGAGAGAGAGAGAGAGAGAGAGAGAGAGAGAGAGAGAGAGAGAGAGAGAGAGAGAGAGAGTCCTTTTTTCCCCCACCCCAAGAATCATTAATTTGGTGTCATGTCCCACACCGCACCCAGGATACATCACACGTCGGCCTGAAACAGAAGCGAGAGCAGAGCAGGACCAGACGCATTATTCTCACACCACGACAGAAAAAAGAAAATATCAGTGTAAAGAACGAGCGACACGTGAGACTGGGGAAAAAAATCATGAAGGAAAAAAAAAAGGTAGCAAACTCATTTGTCACGCCACTTGTTTTCTCTCCATTTTTCTTCTCAAGTGACTCTCAACTTTCTTTTTTCGTGAAAGACTAATAGGGATAGGAATTACTTTAGGTGTGTGTGTGTGTGTGTGTGTGTGTGTGTGTGTGTGTGTGTGTGTGTGTGTGTGTGTGTGTGTGTGTGTGTGTGTGTGTGTGTGTGTGTGTGTGTGTGTGTGTGTGTGTGTGTGTTTTAATAATAACAACAATACACACCCTCACCTATTCCTGAAGTCAAAACCGTAAAAGAAAAATAGAAAAAAAATACAGTTCACCTACCCAAACCCTCACCACCTACACCCACCCAGCCACCCACTCCACCCACCACCACCCTCACCCACGCCCACGAGCAAGCCAATTAACTCTCCTCCCCCGCCCCTTCCCATAAAGCCCCCACGGACGCACCAGCCGCGCCCGCAAGCCTTGATATCTGCATTGAATCAAGAGAATTATGCATGCATGTGAAACAATTTCCCAGCCATAAAAGCTCGTCGCCTCGCAGGGCCCCGCCGCGCACAGAATCCCATGTTGGGTTGAGTGTAATGATCTCGAACTGGTGTATCTGATGCTTGCCCACTCTCGTCCCCAGGCTGGGTGGGTGGGGAGGCCAGTGGTGGGGCGTTACCACATGGGCGGCTGGAGGGGAAGAGATGGGCTGCCGGGCTGGGTTGGGCAAGGCTGGGTGGGTTGGTGGAAAGGTAATAGCTAGGTGGAGTGTAAGGGGTGTGCGGGGTGTGAGGGCTTTAAGTGGGTAGGGAAGTGGGAGGAGGGGTTTAAGTGTAGGGGTGTGGGCTGCCGGGTGGGTGGTGGGTGGTGGGTGGGGCTGGAGACGCCTAAAAACACTAAGGATTCGGGCTATGTTTGGAAATCTGGTGTCGCTCGTTTATCACTTAACCTCGCGCTGTTGGGTGTCGGGAATTCATTTTCTTACCCTTTCGGTAGTGAAAGGAGGAGGAGAAGGAGGAGAAGGAAGAGGACGATGACGACGAACGAGGACAAAGAGGAGGAAGAAGAGGAAGGAGAGAAGGAAACTGGTCTTCATCAATCTGAAGGAAAATGATGTTGACAAATCCCGAGGGAGTCAAAACAGGGAGTGAATGAAGAAGAAAAGGGAAGACAGAAGGAAGAAAAAAAGATGGAGAGGTTTAGGAGTGATGGTGGACAAAAATAAGATGGAAGAGGAGGAGATGGAGGAGGATAAGGAATATGAGGAGGAGGAGGAGGAGGAGGAGGAGGAGGAGGAGGAGGAGGAGGAGAAGGAGGAGGAGGAGGAAAGAGAACTGCTTAAATCGAAGTGTCTGCTTTGGAAGATTGCCGTGTTTGTATATCTTTACTATTATGACTAAAATGACAAAAAAGAGAGGAGGAAGAGGAGGAGGAGGAGAAGGAGGAGGGAAGCAAGATGATTGAGAGCTTACCAGAGTGTTACGGGATCTTGACAGGAATTCGAGGCAAACAAAAAAAAAGTAAACAAACATTAAACCCAGAATCTAAAAATGAGTGATATGAAAACTTCAAAAGAAGCTAAATACGGTGAGGAGGTAGTTAAACCAGACCAGGAGGAGGACGAAGAGGAGGAACAAAAAGAGGTAAAGGAAGAAGAGAACACAAAAAAGAAAAGGGAGAGAAATACAATGAGCAATAAAGATGGGAAGCTTAGGAGTAGAAGACACAAGAGAAGGAAAATAATACATTGACTATCGAAAGAAGAAAAAAGAGGAGGAACAAAAGGAGTAAAATGAACCAGAGAAAGAGAAACAAAAATGAGTCCGACGAAGAATAGCAAGAGGAACACGAGTGAGTCAAAGGCAGGCAGAGCTCATCACGCCTTCAGCAGCAGGTCCTCGCGCGGTGCTGCAGGTGGTGTGTTCCCCGGTGGGCAAGGCGGAGGCGAGGCAGGAGGGAGGCTGTGCAGGAGGGACCCCATGCAGGCGCAGACAAAGGCACCATGACGAGGCAGCGCTCCGACGACGCGACAGCAGCGGCGCTCAGTAAACTTGTCCGCCTTTGATTAATGTCTTCCTAAAGTGTCGTGTCGCCGAACACACTGCAGCAGTGACGAGTGCCTGTGTGTGTGTGTGTGTGTGTGTGTGTGTGTGTGTGTGTGTGTGTGTGGAGAGAGAGAGAGAGAGAGAGAGAGAGAGAGAGAGAGAGAGAGAGAGAGAGAGAGAGAGAGAGAGAGAGAGAGAGAGAGAGAGAGAGAGAGAGAGAGAGAGAGAGAGAGAGAGAGAGAGAGAGAGGAACAGTATCGCAAGGCACACATCCTCCTCCTCCTCTTCCACCATCCCTCCACCTCCTCCTCTTCCTCCTCTTCCTCCATGTGCGCCAGCCAAGGACCAACCAACCAGCCTCCTCACTTTACCAGGAAAGAAATTAAGCTTCTCGCGCCTCGACCCCAACTGACAATCACCATCCCTCACGCTCCCTCACTCTTCCTCATATTCTTTCCTCCCTCACTCCCTTCTCTCTCTCCCTGAGGCAAACCATCTTCTCTTCCTCCTATTTCTTCTTCTTTCCTACTGATCTAATAAGGAGAAAATTCATGCCTCCCGCGCCTCGAGCCTCATCACCGGCGCTCAATTAGAAAAATACTGCTGGGGAATAAGAAATGCGCACACTTGACGGGGCTCCAGGCGTCACTTGCCAGGTTCCTCCTCCTCCTCCTCCTCCTCCTCCTCCTCCTCCTCCTCCTCCTCCTCCTCTTCTTTTCTCCTCCTCAGTTTACGTGTTTATTCCTCTCTTACCTACTCATCCACGCTACTCCAAGTCTTCCTCTTTTAATTTTTTTCCTCATTCCTCCTCCTCCTCCTCCTTTTTCCTTTTCTTATTTCTCCTCCTCCTCCTCCTCCTCCTCTTCCTCTTAAACTTATATCCCTCCCGTTCCTACTTTTCTATACATCCTTACCTTTTCAATTTCTTCCCTCATTCCTCCTCCTCCACCTCCTCTACCCTCTAATATCCCTCCATCCCTTCTCATCCACTTCCTTTTGCACCTCCACCTTTCCCTCCTCCTCTTCCATTTCTGCTGCTTCTCCACCACCACCACCACCACCTCGCACCCCGCCTCCGCCTCGTCCTGCTCTCCTGCTCCGCTGCTCACCTGCTAACAGAGGCCTCACCGGGCGCCGCGCTCCTTGCAATGCCTCGCCTGATAAGATAACAAAGGTATAGCACAGGAATGAACCATTAGCTCGCAAGTGATTAAATAAAGCGAAACATTAATCAGATAATAGCTTTTTTTTTTTTTGCCTGCCTCTCTTCCATGCAATTAATTAGCCTTTAAGTGGCCGGCCATCACGCGGCTGAAAATATAATCACAATCCCGCTGAATATATTTTCATTGCACGATGCATCCAGTGCGTTTAATTATAAAATATAATAATTCGTTGGTGCCTTAAATGGCGGCGTGAGGTGTAACACATACATCAAAAAAGTTACAAGACGTGTCGTAAATTATGTGCTCTATGTACCTTACGAAACACCTGGATGGGCCAACACACCTTTGCCTTGTCTTGTATTACCTGTCTTTTTTTCTCTCTTTCTTTTACTCTGCTCCCTCCCTCTTTCTTCGTGGTCGTTGTCTTCATCTCTTCTTAATTATCACCACCATTATCTTCGCCTCTGTCTTCATTGTTTTCCTTGTGTGCATTCTCCGTCTTTTCTTCAATTTATATTCTATCTTATTTTCTCTCGTGTGTCATATCCTTAGTCAATATTTTCTTTACTTCTTCTCCTCCTCCTCCTCCTTCTCTCTCTTGTTCTCATACACCTCATCTTATTCTCTCTTTCCTCCACATCCTCTTACCTCCTCTCCTCCTCCTCCTCCTCCTCCTCCTCCTCCTCCTCCTCCTCCTCCTCCTCCTCCTTCTCCTCCTCATCCTCCTCCTTCTCCTCTATCACCTCGAACGTTCCAACACATATCAATCTTAAAGCAATGCATGTACACATTCAAACAATTTCCCCTCCTTCATCCTCCTCCTCCTCCTCCTCCTCCTCCTCCTCCTCCTCCTCTTCCTCCTCCTCCTCCTCCTCCCCCCTTACCCTTCTCCTCCTCCTCCTCTTCCACCTCCTCTTTCCTCTGCACCTCATCTTATTCCTCCTCCTCCTCCTCCTCGTCCTTCACCTCCTCCTGCTCCTATTTCTCTTCCTCTGCTTGTTGTGTTCATTTGTTTCCTCACGCCTCATTTACCCTCCTCGGTGAGATGGCGGCGCCTCACTTCATCTCACTCCCTCATGTTTATTGGTGCTCATCCTCAAGGTGTTCTCAGGTGCGTCTCTCCGCCCTCTTTCTCATTTTCACGTCGTCATCGGCAACTCCCATCATCGCCGCAGCCTCATCTCCTCAGGCTCATTAGGTCTAAACTACCACGACTATCACTAACAACATTCTTCGCGCTCACTCGCTCGCTCACTCGCTCCCTAGTTCTCCTCCATTCCCCTCCCCCACCTTCCTCTCTCTCTCTCTCTCTCTCTCTCTCTGGAAATACTAACGAAATGTGCACCCACTAGTTCTCACTCCTACCTACCTACCTACCTACCCACACAATACACACACACACACACACACACACATCTTCATAACGCCAACACCACCTGCTCAGATCATTATCACCTCACCACCAATGTTCACCATCTCCTCCTCTCTTCTTTTCACTTCTCTTTCTCTCTCTCTGTCTCCCTCTTCCTCTGTCTCTCTCTCTCTCTCTCTCTCTCTCTCTCTCTCTCTCTCTCTCTCTCTCTCTCTCTCTCTCTCTCTCTCTCTCACTCTTCTTAAAATCTCAATGGCTGCCTCTCTCTCTCCCTCCCTTCCTCCTCCTTATATTCCCACTCAAACGTGCGTGTCTGAACTACATTAACCCCCAACCAAGACTGCAGCAGCTATCAACGAGGAAGGAATTATGATGATCATTTCTGGTGACTGTCGACAAGTTAGGGCCTGGCATGCTACCTCGACCCGCCCGCCCGTTCCAGCCCGCCCGCACACCCGCCCGTACACACTCCCGCCTCCTAGGGATATTAACAGAGAAGTAGAGGGAGGGATATACAAGGTGCCTACTACAGGAACGAACGGTGTGGTGTTGCGTGGGAAGGGAGGGAAGGAAAGTAGGACTAGAGGAGCGGAGATGAGATATGTTGGGAAGATAGAAAGGGAAGATTACACAGATGAACAAAGTAAAAATTCCCATAAGCGAGATGATATGGAATGACTAAGGAGATAGAACTGCAGGGATAAAATGAGATTGCAAAGACGGGACGTAAAGATAAGACAGGAGATCAACGTTAGCTAGATTATGGAATGGATAAGGGAATAATATGACGAGGATAAAAGAAGATTGCGAAGGTAGAGTAAGAGAGAGAGAGAGAGAGAGAGAGAGAGAGAGAGAGAGAGAGAGAGAGAGAGAGAGAGAGAGAGAGAGAGAGAGAGAGAGAGAGAGAGAGAGAGGGGAGGGGAAAGAGAAAAGGAACGCAGAGCAAAGAGTGCATACAATATATAAGATTGTTCTGAATAAAAAGGGCAATAAAAGGAAATCGATACAGGGTAGATTAAGAGAGATAAGACGCAATATGCTGATACAATATTAGGAACAAATTCATATAAAGAAATAACTGCAAATTACATGGGCGTGTTCAGCGGACGTAACAATGATACCGCTCACACACACACACACACACACACACACACACACACACACACACACACACACACACACACGCACACACACACACACAGAGATAAGAATCATGTGTACGATTAACAGATTAAACCACAGACGCAATAAATAATACGACGACCACCAACTAAAATATGTTCTCCTTAAGCCTGCACGCCACTTACAGGGCTTGTTTTGTTATCTCCACGCACGCACCGCTCAGGAGACATCTGGCGGATAAAATCAGAGACGCGATCAAGTAGCAGAAGTAGCAGCATCTCCCTCCCGCTCCCCACCAAGGCCGTTTGTCGCATTTCAAAAGGTGTGCGCCCGCCGTCGGTTTGCTACGTGAGGAGGGGAGCCGGGACGCTGTAGGGAGACCCGGGGATCATTAGTCACCGCGCGGCGTCATCACGGAGGAGAGTCACGTGTTGTCTCCTCCTCATCCCCACTTATTTGGTCACGAGCAATTGGCGTCCAATAAACCTAATAGGCAGGTGGGCTCAGGTAATTGTTTGTGAGCGGCAGCTGGGTGTGCTGGGGTATTAGGAGACGGGGGGGAACAGGGTAAGGTGTGGTACTGTACACACACACACACACACGGTCTCTCTCTCTCTCTCTCTCTCTCTCTCTCTCTCTCTCTCTCTCTCTCTCTCTCTCTCTCTCTCTCTCTCTCTCTCTCTCTCTCTCTCTCTCTCTCTCTCTCTCTCTCTCTCTCTCTCTCTCTCTCTCTCTCTCTCTCTCTCTCTCTCTCTCTCCACCATAGACCACAACACTCCCTAGTCTCTTATCTCTCTCTCTCGCCCCTCAGCGTTATATCTGGTCTGTTTTCACCCACATGGCTCTCTTCCACCACTTTCTCTCACTTATTCTATATTTATTCATCCACTGCCTGTCACAAGCAGCTACGCATCCTCCCTGCAGTTCCTTCCGTTTTTAAACCCTATTATAAACCTTACGCCCGTCAGTTCCTTGTACAAGCCCTAGCTAGCCATGCCAAACCCTTTCAGTTTTTCCAAAGTCTTCTGTTTGTCATATTTAGCCTTGCTAACCTAACTTAACCTAACCTAACCTAATCTAACATAACCTAACCTCATCTAACCTAACCTAACCAAACCTTGTCAGTATCTTCAGTCTCTCTCTTTTCTACATATTCATCTCTGCTCTGCCCTGCTATACACCTCTCTGGGCGGTACAAACTCTGTCTTGTCTCCTCTTTCTCCTATAGAGTTCCGTGTAGTCTCCGCTCAATCTCCTGCCCCGTCGTCCTGGAGAGATCACTCCTCCATGCCCCGTTGAGTCCTATTTCATCTTTCCCTACCCAGTCATATGTCGTCCCGCCCCGCCCCACCTGCCCCTTCCCAGACCCAGAGCGCTGCGTCCTCTCAAGGCTCCACGGCGCGGCATGACGAAGGGCAGAGCGATCAGTCATCTGAGGCACACAGTTTTATAGTCTCCCTCTCTCTCCCCTCCCTCTCATCTCCTGACCTCTCTCTCTCTCTCTCTCTCTCTCTCTCTCTCTCTCTCTCTCTCTCTCTCTCTCTCTCTCTCTCTCTCTCTCTCTCTCTCTCCATTTCCAGTTTATTATCTTTTATTCGTAGTCTTGTTTCCTTGTTCACTTTCTCGTTTTCTCCTTTTCTGAGTCACTTGCGCCCTCAATTCCACTTATTTATCTTCATTTCTGCATCAGCACACTCGTTTTTCTTTCCAGTTCTTCTGTTGAATCTCCCTCCTGTACGTAACACATTCTCTCCCACACAAACACCACGAACAACACAACCATAAATAATCCAGCAAAGAACGCACCCATAACAACAAGAAAGCAAGACCTCACTCACTTATCGTAATAGTTCCCATTAAAAACCATACATCACCATTCCCCTAAGGTGTGCAGGGCCCGTCCATCCTCGCCTGCTCTCGGGGCAAATATTCACTTGGGACTTTGCCGGGTAACCTTATAATCATCTCCCGCCGCGAGCTTTTCTGGGGACGCGGCCGACGTGAGTGATGATGACGGATGGGGCCAGACCTGGAGGCTCCTCAGGCCCGGCGAGAGGGGAGAAATAGTGGGAAATAATGGGAAATACTCCTCAACTGCGGGGGTATTATGCAGGCACTGAGGGTCACTAGGTGTTCTCTCCTAACGTGGATAATATTATAATGCAAATGTAGTTTTTTTTTTCTTCTTCTCTCTCTATTGTTGATAAGAGAAAGGATGATAAATGTGCAGGTGCGCGTGACATATTACGTAATAAAGCGATAACAGCACTGAAAATATACAAGAAATGACGAGTTAAGTGTCGTGAAAACCCCTTGCCATGGGTACTGTAAAGGGAATGGCTGCAAAATATAAAGAACCTTCCTCTTGAATCTTCCACCATTTGTTATTTATGTGGGAGGGAATGGCGACACGAACAAGTTTTTTTTATCCACTTTTTTACCCCTGGCTGGTCTGCCTTAGTACATAAAAAAACCTCTATTCCCTGATGTCTGAATGGAGAGTGAATGGAAATATTTGCATTACACAAGAGCGAATTTGTCGGTAAAAAAGCTGTCATGTGAAGAAAACAACAAGCTTATCATTCATCATCCCTTCCCGCCGCGCTGGTAGAGACATTACTTACCCGATGGTTACAAATTAGAGACGTCGCAGTGAGGCTGGTAGATACCTATCAGCGCCAGCATTTTTAATTGTCTCCGATTTCGTGGGGCAAAGGGGTGACTTAGCTAAATTTGAAATCGATGTGCAAGAAAAGTACAGCATGAATTGCTGCACAAGTGTATCTAAAATTAAAAACATAACCCTTAATATTAATATTCATACTTACTGGTGTATGATAAGGCTTTGTTAATTGAATTATAAGATAAAACTAAAAATAGGTAATGAATTTTTTTTTAAGTAAGTATAAACAGTAAAAATAAAAGGATGTTGACTTCGGCTTGTGCATTTTATCTGGGAATGTTGAAAAATATCAAATATCACTGACACGTCCTGTATATGAAAGTAATCAGTGAAATAAAAAAACAACAGCACCGCTGGCGGACGTACGACGTACTTATCTTGATCATGATTCTTCAGTTAAAGAAAGCGCCGCCGCGCCGTTAGGGAGTGTAAAGTGTAAACAATAGCCTCTCAGTTCTGCCGATACAAAGGCCTTTACTTTGTTTTACTATATCAGAATAGGGTATAGCTCGTTCTTTCAGGAATTTTCTTAATTCCGCTGTAGTCCATGATTGTGGCGGTGATATATCCATTGTGCAGGGTAGTCGAGTAAGCGTGGTCCTGTGTTTTGGTTTGCTCGCTGCCCAAGTACCCGAGGATAGTGATCGTACCGCAAAAATAAAGTCTCTGATACAAAATTATATTTTCTTTACATTAAATGGATTTGCCTGTTGTTTAGTACATGAAAATGCAAGTATATATTAGTATACTTCCATTGAGGTCAGTAGAAAATTACAGATTGCCTGCCTTGATACACTTATAGGCTCTTTTAAGAATATTATCTGAAATTATGAATAGAGGCTCAAACAATGTCATGTGCTGTCAGTTATCACCGAAATTAATTGACTTAAAATTCAGACGCATTACTGTGCAACGATACACCTTTGTAAGCTTGTAAAACCTTGCCCCAAAAAGTATTTATTTTCCGGCG
>NC_087155.1:21440055-21447555 GCF_035594125.1 Scylla paramamosain | reverse complement strand
AGTTTCTCTTGACGTTCGCTAAACAAAGTCTGATCCATTACAAGCACTTAACGTAGACTTAACAAAACCCTAAACAATCAGACGCGAAATATGATGCGTCATCGCCCAAACTAGCACGAGTTTAAAACGTGTAAAGAAATATACCTTTTTTGTTTCTTATTTTTCGTTGCAGCGGGGGGCGGCACGTCTGGGCTGAGAGGCCACGCGCGGGGCGAGGTTAGTTTGAAGAGACCACGAGGGAGCAGGAAAGGCTAGAGGGAGGGAGGGAGGGCAGGAGGAAGGCCGATGGATGGAACAGAGGAGGAGGCGTAGGCGGAGGAGGAATAGAAATAGTGAACGACAGACAGTAGGTCAAGGGTAGCGGGAAGACAGAGGAAGAGAAAGAGAGACAGAGAATGAAGAGAAAAGGTTGGAGCACAAAGGGAGGAGAAAAATAGTGACGACGGCAGCCAATCAGACGACGAGAAATGACATGGATATTTTTTCTCCGTGTTCGACAGGAGCCAATACCCGGCGGGGCCTTGAGGTGACGGCGCGGCTGTGGGAGAGTGATGGGACTGGGAGAGGGAAGGGGTATGGGAGGTATGGAAGGGGAGGATGAGGGCCTATGGTGGTGGGGCTCCGGGGGCGTCGTGTTGCCTGAGCAGGATGATGGATGGTCGTGGCTTCCCTAACGACATCCCTTCGTTAAGCCGTTTCGACGCCCCTCCGCCACCTCGTACGTGATACACATCGTTGGTCTGATCGCCTCTTCCACTCCTCCACTCTTTCCCTGTTCCTTCCATCACACCTTTGTTTCATGTGTAGTTATCCTCTTTTTCTCACTTTGCTTCCTCCTCCTCCTCCTCCTTCTTCTCCTTGTCTTTCTTCTGTCCCTGTCGCGGTTTCTTCCTGTATCAGTCTTGTTCCCTGAAAACATCTGTCTTTTATATTCTTCTCTCAGCATTTCACATTATTTTATCATTTTTCTTTTTATATTCCCTCCCACAAGTCTCTATTTCATTCTGCCGTTCAATCCTTCCCTTACTCCAACATCATCTTTCACTCACTCACTCACTCACTGCCTATTTTTTGGCATCCACTTTCTACTTTTAATGTTTCTTCCTATAAGGTTACAACTTACAGTTTTCGTTTATTTGTTTCCTTCTTCACTTCTTTGCTTCCTCGAGTTCATATTCGCTCAGCATCACTCTTATCATTGGTCTTCTCATTATTATATCTGCCCCTCATTCTTTTAATCTTCCATATAGATAGTGTGTTCCCTTTTCTATTATGTAATTCTCTTCCTTAGTCTTTTTTTTTTTTAAACCTTGCCTCTTATTCTTTCTTCCTCACCCCCTTCCACTCTTCATCAAGTGTTCGATTCACACTCCTCCACGAGGCAGCGGCCAAGGGGTGATGCTCGTAACTCAGGCACTTCACACCGTCATTACTATTACCTCGCCTCTCGAACAGCGCGTCCATCACACCATATATCGCACTATATGCCCTCGCGCTCTGCTTTACAACGGTGCACTCCACGCCCGTTTTCCTTACACTGCACTAACCCAACACTGTATATATTTCACCACACACACACACACACACACACACACACACACACACACACACACACAAGTATTGCCAGGTGATAAATAACCTCGGACATGCGCACACAAAAAATCGTACACATACTAACTCTCCAGACGCTTTACAACCAAAACATCAATACAAGAGTACCCAAACACACACACACACACACACACACACACACACACACACACACACACACAGGGGGCTGGCAGGCTGGGAAGGTATAGTATGTGCTCCCAATTCTCTCCTGGTTATGCATACATCGTCCTCCGAGGATCATTAAGCATTGGTCTGGTACATAAAACCCACACCTGCAGCAGCCTCCTTCTCCTCCTTCCTTCCTTTCCTTCCCTCCCTTCCTTTCCTCCTAACTTACTTCCATCCCTCTCTCTCCCTACCTCCTCTCTTACCTCCCTCTTTCTCTCCCTCCCCAAATCCCCGTCGGGAGATAAGAAGATTGGATCCCTCTCTTTACGATCTAATTATGTTGGGAAAGAGAGGAGTACCGGCCCCCAGCGTTCAGTAATACCTTCCACTTAGAGATAAATATTGGCCTGGCATGGATAAAGTATTGCTGCGCCGGCGTATTACTCATGGGCAGCGGACGACGCCCTCGAATATTACTCAGAGAGGCGATATATATTCATTTTCTCTTTCACTCCCTTTCATTTTATTATTTTTTGGAGTCCCCGTCTCTCCTATTCAACTTGCTTGGCTTACTTAACTTTCCATCGCGTTATCTATTCGATCAGCTTATCTCATCTATTCATCGGCCTTCGAGAGGTAATTTTCTTCTAAGAGGTAAATATATACGAGTGAATATTACCCAAACCCTGATGCTTAGTGTTCTTAAGATACTCATATCTTTCAATAAAAGCGGAATATAAAATCATCACCTAAACGCTCGCTGATCAAAAAATCGTTTGCATAAAGCAATACCCAAGCAACAGTGGAGTGGATATTATTAGCCGGTAAACACGAGAGTAGGTATAGCGGCAGATACACACCCAGATAAGCATAAAACTGAGGCGAAACACGAAAAAAAGAGCCAATAGTACGTTAAGAGGGGAGTAAAAAAATAAAGTAAAAAAAAACATTTGCAAATCGGGAACGTCAAATCGAGGGTGCATAAAATGGGATACAAAATATATTGCTGATGCTTACATGAGGTGATGAAGACCAGAGAAGTAAGCTATAAAACCCATCACACTTTACATATTCTCTCTCTCTCTCTCTCTCTCTCTCTCTCTCTCTCTCTCTCTCTCTCTCTCTCTCTCTCTCTCTCTCTCTCTCTCTCTCTCTCCAGGAAGCAGAAGAGGTAAGCAAACAAGCAGGCAAGCAAGCAGACACCCGTGGCCGCCCAGAGGAGGACTAAGACAGATGGGTCGGACAGCCTTCCACCCCATCATAACCCTTCTCGTGTTCCTGCACTGACGGCTGTACTTCCCTCCATCCCTCCCTCGTTTACCTCCCCATTCCAGACGGCCAACTGGACTCCCTGCACCCCAGACACACCAGATACAACACCCCCTTCCTATCCCTCCAACACGACTTCTCCCTCACCTGCACGACACCTCGAGCTGTCGCACCGCCTCTCCCACGCCATGATTTACAGTGCCTAAACGACCCTAACGCCAACCCCGACGTTCAGGAACTACCCGCGGGGACACGCCCTCATGTTTCCTTCACGATCCTGGCCGGAGATACAAGGCGCGCGGGGTCCTTACAAAGCTGTGGACGACCATTGCCATTATTTACTACACCGGCACGACTCCGCACACCCCCCGTAACGCAGACACCGACAGGTACAGTACGTGCGCGCTCCGTCCCACTGCGGCTCCCGAGGGTGAGGAACACGCCACGCTATCGGGCATCATCGGGACCTCCGCCTAAAGGAAAGTAAACACATGCGAGCTGTGGCGCCGTCCATCGCTATCGGGACTTTGAGCGAGAAGGGAAGTGTTATCATGTGAAAATAATCGGGATATCGGATTCGATCGGAACGTCTCCAAAAGAAAGAAAAAAAAAACATAAAAACAAGCGAACTATAAGGAAGTTAAACGAAGCAAAAAAACTATCATGAATTTCATCAATAACCAAAAAGTTATCATACAAAAATATACACAAATCAAAGTCTTTAAACTAGAAGTACATGAAAAAAAAAAAATTGAAATTTCAACGGAGTGTAGAAAGTGATCACACAAAAACAAAAAGGTTATCAGCCTGCATCACCACTCCAGGAAACTCCCCACAAACCATCGGGCTATCAATCCATCGGAACAATTGCCGGCAAACAAACAGCCACGTCACGAACACCACTCACACATCAGACACCATTCAGACAGACGCCAAGCCTAAAGTCGTCAGCACACGGAGACTCTGTGTCCATAAGGCTATCGGGCGCTATCAGGGCCTACAGTGCGCCACGACAGAGCCGATCACCGAAGGGAGAGATTATCGGCCTATCAGACTCCATCGGGACGGGGGCGCAAAAAACACAACAGGCGAGCAGCACACGACTCAGATATCAGCGCCATACATCTTACGTCGGCCACAAATAATCCCAACGATCTATTTGCACTTGCTTTATGGAGCCCGTGACCTTGGAAACTCGAAAAAGGAGTGGAGGTTATAAAAAATAAAACACAATTCAAGCCTCAGACATAAATATCTTAAGTGTTACCGTAACAGTGCGATAAAACTTAATAAAATACAGCGTGCGTCATAAAAAAGTGCGATGTATGTGTGTGCGTTTCAGAGAGAGATTGTGTGTGTTAGGGAACAAGACACAAATACTTTCGTTTCCTTATCTTTATTTTTTTTGTTCTCCTTCGTAGGAAACACCTCAGGTTGCAATCGCTGTCCCTAATGGCTAAAATTTACATCGAAACGGACAAATAAGGTACGCGATTGCCAGCCTGAATAAGACAACACTGTAATCTCCCTGTAATTTATAAGTCCAGTGTTCTTTTATATATTATTCATTTCTATCATTAAACTTCCGCGTAGCACAAGCCACGCCTTCCTCATTTCTCTCCGCCCCCAATCTCCCTCCTTCCTCTCCCCTTCCACCTCCCCCACCTCTCCCCTCTCCTTCTCGTCCTCCTTCTTCTGACTGCCCGCCCCGCCCCGATCCGTCCCCAGCCTGTCAGTACATAAATACGTAAGGAACTTAATTTTCCTTCCCTGACAAAGAAAGACTCAACTGAAATTCACACACACACATCACTACTACTACTACTACTACTAGTAGTACTACTAATACTACTACAACTACTACTACTACTGCTACTACTACTACTACTACTACTACTACTACTACTGCTACTGATGCTGCTGCTACATCGAACCAACCAGTAAAAAAATAATCCCAGTAATTCATCACAGACAAATAGCAGTTACGAGTGCAGCTCTTTAATTCTTGCCCCTCTCGAAGCCGCGTCGCGCTGAACACCCGCGCCAGCACCCGTCTGGATAATTTATTAGCATCAAATGTTCTTACGGCGACTCGAGGGGAGAACATCTTAACCTTTGTCAACTAATAATGCGGCGAAATCAGTCTCTATTTAAGCGCGCGACTCCCGAAGACGCATCGCCTCTCTGTATTAAGATATAGAGGCCGATAACGAGCCGCTGTTCGTGATGAGGCGGATTTATGCGGCTCGCCTTTACTGATGGCGTCAAGGGGCAGAGCGAGGGAGAGAAAGAGAAAGAGGAGGAGAGGGAGGAAGAGAAAAGGAGAGAGAAAAGGGGGACGTGAGAGGAAATGGTGAAGGGATGAAAAGAGGAGGAGGAGGAGGAGGAGGAGGAGGAGGAGGAGGAGAAGGAGGAGGAGGAGGAGGAGGAGGAGGAGGAGGAAGAGGAGGAGACAATAACTGTGTATCACTCTCTGGTGAGGCAAGGATGTCTAAGGGAGGAGGACAAGATGCCGCTCAACCACACAATAGTGACATGATGTGGAAAGGAGACAACGTGCGCCTATTATTCTCTCTCTCTCTCTCTCTCTCTCTCTCTCTCTCTCTCTCTCTCTCTCTCTCTCTCTCTCTCTCTCTCTCTCTCTCTTTCAGGGACACGTGATGCAAATTGAATGTATATATTGCGGCCCCGTCACGCCGCCTCCCACGGGATACAAATGAAACATGACAGAGCGATGCTGCTCCCGAGTGCTTACTAGAGGCTGATGCAGGTGGCGGGGAGGGAGGAGTGTGGGAGTGCAAGGGTGCAGAGGAACGGAGAGAAGAAAGGATAGAAAAGGGGAGGTATTTGAAGCGGAGAGAAGGGAGAATAAAAGGTGAAAATGAAGGAGAAGGAAGAGGAAGAATAAAAGGAACGAAGAAGTATACGAGTTGCATGTAACGGAAGGCGTGTTTGCATATAACGAGCTTACCTGCTTCAGTAGAGAGAACAGTAAGAGGAGGAGGTGAGATGAGAGGAGAGTCAAATCTTGTTATCCTGGTCACTGGTCCTTGATGGTGTGTGTGTGTGTGTGTGTGTGTGTGTGTGTGTGTGTGTGTGTGTGTTTGCTGAGGGCGGCCACCACTGGCGCCTGGGCCTCGGCGTGGGCAGGGGAGCCCCACTTAGTGTCACATTTATACCGTGTTTCTAGCGTCTCTAGCCTCCTGCATGTCGGAATATTTTGTTAGTTGAATATTCTTTTTTCTGTAGCGTGGTTTTAAATTCCATTCTTCCGCTGCCGCCGCTGACGGGGAATAATCGATAAATCAAGTTGGTAATAAACGATGCATCGTCAGGCAGCCCTGTTTTCCCAGCAGTGTTGTCAAGGCAGGGGAAGCACCTTCCCAGCTTCCCCAAAGCATTCAGCAGCAGCAGCAGCAGCAGAAGCACGAGGAAGAGGAGGAGGAAGAAAATGAAGATGGGGAGGAGGAGGAGGAGGAGGAGGAGGAGGAGGAGCATTCTAATTACAATGAATTTTCCCTCAACCTTCTTCACCACCCTCCTTTATTTAAAGTACATAGTATGCACTCTCCTCCTCCTCCCCCTGCGTTGCTGCTCACATCGCCCTCATCGGTCCGTCCGTCTCCCCGTCATTACCCAACATCTTCATAATCGCCATAACTCACTCGGCCCCGCTGGTCGCGCTCCATTTCCCCGGCGATAGGAATCTACAGGAGCCAGCGGTCATCTCATCAGCAGCCGTATTTATGAGCGGCCCCGGCCAGGTGGCGACGGCGGCCCGGCCTGGCCTCGTCCGTCCCCCAGCCGTGCAGTGTACCCGGGACTGGAGGGTTATCAGTCACCGGCAGCCAGCAACACCTGCCACGCACTATAAAAGGTCTTCCGGGATGCTACGCCGCCGCTTCAGTGTCGGTGAGTGCCTGCTAATGGATCACTGCCTCCCTTGTGGCCGATGGACTTGCGCTCGTTCTCTCTCTCTCTCTCTCTCTCTCTCTCTCTCTGCACCCTTTAACCGCCTCCTCCGTACGAGCACTTACGCTAATGTCTAAGAGAACCATTTGCCTAACGAAACCATCTGGGAAAGGGGCATAAAAACTCCAAAGGTGTATTTTCGTAATTGCCGTCTCGAGAACTGGATCTTATTCTGTGGCGAGCGACATTGATGGGGTACAGCGCGCATCTCACGTGGAAGGTACAACCGGAGATATTGGTCTTCAATCTCTTAAAGGGAAAACTGAGAAACGACCTCGACAAAAATATCATATAACATTTATTCTACCTCCTCCCTCCAGCTTGTTTCTCATTCTTCCGAGCAATGAATGTTAGCATAGACACAAAGTTGTATCTTTATGGTGATATAATGCCGGTCCGCTCCGTACCTGCCATTGTTTGAAAAGAGAGAAGGGTTCAGGGTGGTAAAGAAAACACGCAGACTCGTAGGAATATCAGAAAAGACATTTAACTAAGAACGATGGACCATGCAGTCTTGTACGCGTTGAAAAGTTACGCTTC
>NC_087155.1:21400055-21435055 GCF_035594125.1 Scylla paramamosain | reverse complement strand
TGTTCTGAGACGTCTCCGCCAGTTTTTCTCACCTCCCCAGCTGCTAACTCTGTACAAGGGCCTTATCCGTCCATGTATGGAGTATGCTTCACATGTCTTGGGGGGTTCCACTCATACTGCTCTTCTAGACAGGGTGGAATCAAAAGCTTTTCGTCTCATCAACTCCTCTCCTCTAACTGACTGTCTTCAGCCTCTCTCTCACCGCCGCAATGTTGCATCTCTAGCTGTCTTCTACCGCTATTTTCGTGCTAACTGCCCTTCTGATCTTGCTCACTGCATGTCTCCCCTCCTCCCGCGGCCTCGCTGCACAAGATTTTCTTCTTTCTCTCACCCCCTATTCTGTCACCCTCTCTAACGCAAGAGGTTAACCAGTATTCTCAATCATTCATCCCTTTCTCTGGTAAACTCTGGAACTCCCTGCCTGCTTCTGTATTTCCACCTTCCCATGACTTGAATTCCTTCAAGAGGGAGGTTTCAAGACATCCTACAAGTTTTTGACTACAGCTATGGACCCTTTTATGGGACTGGCATTTCAGTGGGCATTTTTTTTATTGGATTTTTGTTGCCCTTGGCCAGTGTCCCTCCTACATAAAAAAAAAAAAAATCAATTAAATGTATTTGAAAAGGACGAAACAAATTAAAGAACACGAGGAAAAGGAGGAGGAAGGAAGTAATCACGAAGGAAGAGAAATGAAGAAAGTCAAGGAGCGACACAAGGAGAATCAAAACAAATTTCACGAAAAAAATAAGAAATATAAGGAAGATAATAACGGAAACTCGAGCTTGCATTTGTCGACTAAGGCGATTATCAACTTTATCATAAATTAAATCACTCGGGAGCGCACACGTCGGGGAGGTCAGGCGACGTAAAGCCTCATCAAGTGGACGTCACTTCATCCCTTGTAATCGGCTTTGGCCATGAAATATCGCCGTCCAGAAGGAAAAGCCGATTGACCGGAGTAAATATATACAACATGATCACGTCCATCGGATCCTATTACTTGCCGTCGGCCGCCTAAAGTCATGAGCCGAACATGAGAGGCACTGAGGGGGGAGAGAGGACTCGTACCACGGGGATCTGTACTAATAGATATTACACAGAGGGACAGGAGGGGGAGGAAAGGGTATCGGGGGTATCGAGGTATCGGGGTATCGAACAGGTGAGGCGAACAAGGTTGACAAGGGGACGCAGGTGTAAGAGGGAGCAGGTGACGAGGAAGGTGAATGAGATGAGAGGGGGGGAGATGAGGCTCCTGCAGATGAGGTACAGTAGATCAGGCCAGGGAGATGAAGGGCTGGGCGGAGGGATTAGATAAACCACTGGCGTCCACTATGTTATAATGAAGCAGGTTCAGGCGGTTATTGAAAGGTGGTGGTGGTGGTGGTGGTGGTTGTGGTGGTGGCGGAGGTGGTGATGAAATGAGGCCGGATGCTGATGGCGGTGTTGGTGGTGGTGGTGATTGTAGTAGTAGTAGTAGTAGTAGTAGTAGTAGTAGTAGTAGTAGTAGTAATAGTAATAGTAGTAGTAGTAGTAATAGTAGTAGTAGTAGTAGTAGTAGTAGTAGTAGTAGTAGTAGTAGTAGTAGTAGTAGTAGTAATAGTAGTATCGATAGCAGTTGTTTCAAAATCAATGGAAATGCAGTTGTGATATTTAAACTGCATTTCCCTGATCATTACCTAACATACACCGGAATGAGCCGTGTGCTGCATCCCTCCAGCTTCATCCCAAGAGGCGAGAGTAAAACACTCTTCGTTAGGGTGGAATTATTACCCAATGATAAATCTACGCATACCGGCAGGAGATTATACACCCACAGGACCTACGCCACTCTCAACCGGTAAGACACGTCTGCAGGTAGAATGGTCTCATTTTAACGCAAAAAAAAAAAAAATAAAACACTAGTCAGAAATTCCTAATGACTTCACCCGCAACGTCTCAGGTAACACGCTGGGAAAGGTAAGCTTAAGGAAGTTATTACGAGAGGCAGGTGAGCTCAGACTTAATAAAAAACAGTTGTATGGTAAGTAATCCTCTTCCCCATTGCCTCTGGTTCCTCTAAAGGCCGTGCTGTCAATGAGGTAGTGAGGAAGACCCACCCGGTAAGGCGATGGTATTTATGCATCCCCTTCACACTGCTACATGCCTTTTTGAGACACTAGCTAAAGCCGTCTTCACTCCACCCTTAAACTCTCAACATCCCCCAATCATCCCGCGCCACCTCCTCCTCTACCGCCGCCACTACCTCCACCACCACCACAACCTTTACTCCCAACAGCTTTCCGTAAATCCCTCGCCACTAAAGAACCTTCTAGTCCCTGCATGGAGGGTCGGTGTCCTCTGCCCACCGGCGCCTGGCCTCGATCCCGTCCGTCACGCGACCCTTGCAACCCACCGGACTCTCCTGAATCTTCTTCCTCCCTCTCATTATCTTTAAGCTTGTTCTTTTTTTTCTTCTTCTTCTCTGCAATGTGCCTTACCCGACTTGATCTCTGCATGGTTTAGCTTTTTTATTTTTTTCTTATACTCATCTGAATAATTGACTTCTTGTAATAAGCATGCATCTACTTGTTTGCTTACTTTGTATCTTGTGGTGCTTGATCTCTCTCTCTCTCTCTCTCTCTCTCTCTCTCTCTCTCTCTCTCTCTCTCTCTCTCTCTCTCTCTCTCTCTCTCTCTCTCTCTCTCTCTCTCTCTCTCTCTCTCTCTCTCTCTCTCTCTCTCTCTCTCTCTCTCTCTCTCTCTCTCTCTCTCTCTCTCTCTCTCTCTCTCTCTCTCTCTCTCTCTCTCTCTCTCTCATCCCCGGGCCACCCACACAGTCCTAATCCCCTCCACCTTGATAATAGGTCTCCCCTCCCCTCCATTTAGCCCATTACACTCCCACTGCCCGGCTAACATCTTCTGTTTACTCCGTGCAGTCCCACACCTGCGACCCCTGCAGCCCCCAGCCCTCAGCCCCCACCTGGCTCCGCCTCCTCTCTACCCTCGCCTCGGACTTCAACCTCTCCCACCTCGTCTCCTTGATAATTGTCTTTACATGCCTCGGTCTCGTATAAATGTACGTAATATTTTTTGCATAACAGACGCACAGACAAACATACAGACACACACACACACACACACACACACACACACACACACACACACACACACACACACACACACACACACACACTGCACTGGTTTCAGGTTTCGGTGCTTTACTTTCGTCCTCCAGATCTTCCCTTTCTTCTACGCTCGTCTTCTACAAGGCATCCCTTTAGTTTTTCGTCGGGTGTACATAAATGCAGCGACGAGCAGTAAGCGGCAAGCCAACTCCCTAGTGGGCGCGAGAACTGGTTAGCACGGGCCCCCATAATGCCGAGCTGGTCCGCCTCGGCAAAAACGGGGTACAGCCGCAGGTCATAATCCCAAATGGATGTAAATGTAATTTCGTCTCTACTATTCCCTTCCAAACTACACTTATTTCTGCGCTTCGTATTACATTTTCGCAGTATGTGTTTTAAGATGCGTGGCTCAAACTGCGCCTGGGAGGCACTTCTCGGAATAAAGAAGACCACCTTTCGGTATGGACAAAAAGTGCACCGCTACAAAACTGAGACATTCTGAGCTAACCGCTGAAACAGATGAACATTAGATAATGGTAGACAAAAGATCAGAGCCTAAGTGAATAAGTTGAAACTACTACGTGTAAAATCAGAACCCGGAGGGACATTAGGGGCATGGCAGGTATCAAGAAATAACATAACAGACGGGTTGCCGAGGACGCGACCCTCACGCGGACCCGAGAGGCAGATTAGTGGTGAGGGCACAAGATTATCTCCAGATCACTGAGGCCACACGCTCTCTAATTCCAACCAATGATTATATTTCTATTTTTTCTTCATCTCACGCTATCTTAATGACAGGTGAGAAGGGCGGCCTTGCGGGGCTCAGTTTGCTGTGTGTGTGTGTGTGTGTGTGTGTGTGTGTGCGTGTGTAAGAGAAGCAGGGAGAAAAAATATTTGCTTTACAGTATCTAGTTTTCCTAGTGGTGGTGAGACTTGAAGGGCATCATACTGCTCGGCTTCCCTACCTTAGACTTGACAGAGTAGCGGCCTGACTCCTCTTACACACTTTCCTTCTCATCCTCTCATTCTCCCTCCTTACTCCATCTCTTCCACGAGTGCTTCTACTGCTATTGTTACCACCCCCCATCTCTCAACCCTTTTCTTCTTCACTTACCTCCCTCTCTCTCCCCAACTTTCCCTTTCTCCCCCTCCTCCTCCTCCTCCCCCTCCTTCTTCTCTTGCTCGTCCTCTCATCTTCTCAGTCCTATTCTGTTCGAACCCTCCTAAGTTGAGATGTTATGAGATGTAAGTCCTTCAAGATAAATGGAAAGATGATGATGCAGAGGTATTATGACACGTCCTTTGTGTGTGTGTGTGTGTGTGTGTGTGTGTGTGTGTGTGTGTGTGTGTGTGTGTGTGTGTGTGTGTGTGTGTGTGTGTGTGTGTGTGTGTGTCTACTCTTAACGTATGCCACCTCATGTCTATCGCCTGTAATCATCCCCCATAATATATTTCCTCTTATTTCCATCAGTATTTCTCCCTCCGTATACAAATTCAATATTTACATTCCCGTCTTTGCCTTGTCTAGAATTCCCTAACAATTTCCCAACAACAAAACAGTAAATCACAAGACTACATTCTTTATTATACTCCATTGCACTTTTCTTATCTGTTGCATCATCCCTCTGCCTTGTGTCTCCGTGTCAAGTCCATTCTCCCCTTCCCGTGAGTTATTATCTTTCCTCGGAACGAAAATAAAGTCTGATCCCACGTCAGGTCTTCACTATTTATCTGTGTTCCCACCTGGGGCTCCGGGAAAGGTGCTCGAAGGCCGGCCAGAGAGAGAGAGAGAGAGAGAGAGAGAGAGAGAGAGAGAGAGAGAGAGAGAGAGAGAGAGAGAGAGAGAGAGAGAGAGAGAGAGAGAGAGAGAGAGAGAGAGAGAGAGAGAGAGAGAGAGAATGTATATAAAACTTCCTACTCATACTCACACACACACACACACACACACACACACACACACACACACACACACACACACACACAAAGCTATGAAATTTCAACGTAATATCTGACGCCAGGGATCAGAGGGCACAAAAAGTACCCTTCATCATAAGAGCAAAAGGACATTATTTGGCGGACGCCCGTCTGTGTGTGGGCTTAGGGAGAATTAATGATTATTTACTGGACGGTGGCGTGTGGGCGTCAAGCAAGGCTGTCAGTGGCTGTCAGGAGGGTGTTCAGCCCCCTGATGCCCGCGGTGATAGCACCATCAACACCTCTCCTGGAACCGCGTCTGCCTGCGATATGCTTGACCCCTTGTGTGTGTGTGTGTGTGTGTGTGTGTGTGTGTGTGTGTGTGTGTGTGTGTGTGTGTGAGAGGCCACCACGACCAGATGAGAAGACCTTGATAACTGACTGGATAGAAATCTCTCTCTCTCTCTCTCTCTCTCTCTCTCTCTCTCTCTCTCTCTCTCTCTCTCTCTCTCTCTCTCTCTCTCTCTCTCTCTCTCTCTCTCTCTCTTTTTTTTCCTCTCTCTGTGTGTGTGTGTGTGTGTGTGTGTGTGTGTGTGTGTGTGTGTGTGTGTGTGTGTGTGTGTTGGGGGAGAGGGGGTAGTAAGCAGCATCCTCCCACGCGCGCCCCCAGACCACTTCCTCTCGGCAAGATGTCTGTGTGTCTGTCTGGTCTTGTGTTAATTTGGAAGAGAAGGTTTTCATCTTACGTCCACTTTTTCTTTTTTACCTTATTCTTGTTTTGGTAATGCTTTCAAGTGGAGATATTGGTGCCTGCTTGATTGGTGTCAGCTTAAGTGTGTCTGTCTGTCTCTGCCTGTCTGTCTCGCCGCCTCAGTGTCAGTCACTCTTTCTGGTTTTGCGGTTGTTTGTAAACCTATAGTTCTGTCGGTCTGTCTCAGCCTGCCTGCTTGTCTCGTTGACACTCACATTTGCTTACTTGCTCTCTCTCTCTCTCTCTCTCTCTCTCTCTCTCTCTCTCTCTCTCTCTCTCTCTCTCTCTCTCTCTCTCTCTCTCTCTCTCTCTCTCTCTCTCTGACACAAACACATACACACACACATCCCTCTCCTATTCTATCCCTGGCTCGTCGAAAGTCCCATAAAAATATATACACAAAAAAATAATAAGTCTTAATCCCGTGGTCCACAAAGGCCAGTCGCTCCATATGGATCATATTAAACCACACAAACTTGCTATATCAGGATTTTATGCCACCAGAAGGACATTCTTTCCAGCCCTATGTGTACAGGTATTCAATTCTCTCTTTATGGCGTGGGTCGGATACATAGGTTGCTTATACTACTGGCGGTCTGGCTGGGGATAGACGACTCGCTCACTGTCTTGTTATATGGCAGAGTTGAATGCTGTAAATGGCCGCCTATTGAGAAAGGCTACCCGTGTTGTTACGCTTTTATAGGGGGTCAGATGGAGGGCCCCGTTTGATGATTTTATGATTATTGACATGGGCGGCGGGCTAAGGAGAATAGCGTGTGAGGGGAAGGGTAACACCTCGACGAATCAATGTTATGTCTCGAGCTTGCCAGTCAGTCATCGGAGAAGCCAGACAGACAGACTGCACGGTGACCCCTTTTAAATATTATGGCTATATTTGGCTATGTGTGACGCTCTCTCTCTCTCCCCCCACCACCCCCTCTCTCTCTCTCTCTCTCTCTCTCTCTCTCTCTCTCTCTCTCTCTCTCTCTCTCTCTCTCTCTCAGCATCCATTCACCTATCCGCCACCACCCCCCTCTCCCCCTCTCCTTCTTTCTCTCTCCCCTGCTCTCTCAAAAAATAATGCCGGGATCGTGTCTAATCAGGGAGGGCGGCTGTAAGGGAAGGACAGAGAGGAGCTTAATGGGTTTATATGGCAGACTCGAGTTAAGTGAAGGTCAGGTTTGAAAGAGAGAGACCCAGAGGAGGCGGTACAGTATGCAGAGGAGGATTAGCTTGATGCAGAAGGCGTGACGCTCCGGCATCCTTGGTTTGTGGCGGTATGGGGAGGTAAATGGGAGGAAAGGGAGGGGATGAGTGGGTGGGTCTTAAGGCCTGGTGGACGGAGATGGGATTGTGAGACTGTGGGAGGTGTAGGGTATAGAGAAAGGGAATGAATGTAAATGTAAAAGGAGAACGTAGAGGATATAAATGAGAGGAAATAATGAATTGATAGAAAGGCAAAGAAATAGTTTATTAAAGCTAAGGGGAAGTAATGAATGATGAGAGAAGGTAATGTGATAAAGTTAGAGAAGTAAGAGTACGTATGGTGGAATAAGAAGTACAGAAACAGGAAAGAAAGGGTTATACTAAACCAAAGAGAGAATTCCTTCGTCGACTTGTTTGGGTTTACGAGTGGTGGTGGTGGTGGTAGTGGTGGTGGTGGTGGTGGTGTGGTCGTGGTAATAAGAGTGGTGCAAATTGAAGGAAGCCGTTTATCATGATAAAATTTCATACCAAAAGGGAATGTAAGAGAATGCATTAATGACACACACACACACACACACACACACACACACACACACACACACACACACACACACACCAGGAAACATCACATGAACACGAAAGAAAAACGTAACATCTTCCTCCTCCTCCTCCTCCTCCTCCTCCTCCTCCTCCTCCTCCTCCTCCTCCTCCTCCTCCTCCTCCTCTTCCTCCTTCTCCTCTGCCCACTCAGCACCTCTCCAGCTCCTCATTCGTCCCCCAATAGCTACGCACCAGTGCATACTCCAGGACCATAGCGCCCCTCATCAGCCGTACAGGTGTCGCGCCGTCACCTTCCCCAAAGAGGTTTTCGAACACGGATGTTGACGCAGAAACACAGACGGAGCGACGCCACTGCTAATGATGCGCCAAAGACGGTCACCTGCACCATTAAGGCAGCTTATCCGTCCCGGGTAATCGATATGCGAGCGGCCAGCGTCCGGACACAGCTGCCCGCCATTAGCATAACGTCCGGAGACAAAAGTGTGCGCGAGGAAGCGTGATGGCGTGTGGCACAGGCGGAAAGTGACACTATGGTGTGTGTGTGTGTGTGTGTGTGTGTGTGTGTGTGTGTGTGTGTGTGTGTGTGTGTGTGTGTGTGTGTGTGTGTGTGTGTGTGTGTGTGTGTGTGTGTGTGTGTGTGTGTGTGTGTGTGTGTGTGAGTGAGTGAGTGAGTGAGTGAGTGAGTGAGTGAGTGAGTGAGTGAGTGAGTGTGTGTGTGTGTGTGTGTGTGTGTGAGTGTGTGTGTGTGTGTGTGTGTGTGTGTGTGTGTGTGTGTGTGTGTGTGTGTGTGTGTGTGTGTGTGTTAAAAGAAAAGTGTATATACGTTTCTACTGTCTATTACTGTCTACTGTCCACCTGTTCTTTTACTTGATCAGGCACCTTCAGCACACGCTCACCGCCGATCTGACACACTACGCAGTTTCCATTTCTTTCACTCTCCTTATTTCTCGTTTATCAAATCATCTTACTTCATTCCATCACGACCATCCTTCCTTCACACGTTACTCAGCAGTTTACGGCCCAAAGCTCCTTGTCACAGCGAACACTTGACTCAGCAACCCCTCAAAAGATCTATTTTCCCGTCCACAAAATTCACTTTCTTTAAAACTTTACTAAGCTCACAAATTCCTGCCTGCTCTTCACCTCTACCTCATAAGATCCTGCATCGGTGTGGAATCTATATCTTGATATCGGAATTTTGCTACTTGTTAAATTGTTTCTCAATTCACAACTAGTATATCAAAGTAAAGACGGATAATACAGCAAGGTGGATGCTTCGCCCAGCCTCACTATTAGCTGTTAAATAATTCTATACAAGACACAAAGCTAAACCTGTTTTCGGTAGCCTTCCGTTAGAACTGCAAATATCTGGTCAAAATTAAGTTTTCACCAATATCTGAACCTGAGGATTTTATATAACAAAACGTGGCCTCTATTATTTTCTTCCCAGAATTACGCGCTCCGAACAATTCACGGGAGAGCATTTCTTGAGTATAACCGGTATTGTTTTATACTGATAACTACTTTACTAGCCATAATCTCTCGTAATTTTAGCTACCTATTTATTGTCGAATTTGACACGTTGTTGATTTAAGACCTCAATATATGAAGAAGTGACTATCATCTGCTATCAAGACAGAACTGATATTACCACACACACATTTGTTATCTTGCCAGCAACCAAGAACAGGAAAGGAACTGACGCGTCGCCCTGTCTATGGGGGAGTGAGTGACGCAGGGCGGGACAGGGGACAGCTGTGTGGGTCCAGCAGGGCATGACGGGCGGCAGACAGGCAGGTAAACACTTCAGCTCACCTGACGCATCTAATCAACACACTTGGGGAGTCCCAGGAGCCGCGACACAACCTTCACGCCGCTTGTCCGAGCAAATAAAAATAAATCAAGCACCGTGAAAAAAGAGAATTACACACTTTTTGATCGAGTAGATAAGAAGCTGAGGGCAGTTCTTGATAATTTTACTTTATATATGATAATGAACATGATCGTCCGGTTGGAGATAGGCATCTGCGAAATAATAATGATAATAATAATAATTCGACACCTTATCTCGTCTCGGGCCTTAGTATTCCTTTCATAAGCCGGAGTTGGCGGTAAATTGCCGCGTCCATGAGTCCCGGTGTGAAATATGGAATAAGCGGACGTGAAATTAAAAAGAAAACCTTGCTAGAATCTTCAAGGGGAAGATCCACAGGGGGAAAAAAGAGAAATACAACAGCAAGGTCGCCGCCGCCGCATTACAGGATCAAGGAAAAGTTTAAAAGGAGCCCCATGAATACGAGATGAGCGGAGCAGGGCGGCCCGACACGTTTTGGACGAAGAAGGAAATTGCCGCGGAAGGCAGAGACCAAAAGGCTAATTTGGCCTTACCTAGCACGTCTCGGCGGGCAGGTGCGGCACACGAGACGCAGCTGGGAGGGGCGTACCTGTTGGGGAACAAAACCTGTTACTAGGAGAACCTTTCTTCATCAACACGTCCTCATTATCATCATCATCACCATAGTCATCATTATCCTCCTCCTCCTCTTCCTCCTATCATCATCATCATCATCATCATCATCATCATCATCAATGCTATCATAAGTGTCACCAAATAAAAAGACATTACTTGCACTGTGCTGTTTGCGTATTTCTGTACGTTTATATATATATGTGTGTGTGTGTGTGTGTGTGTGTGTGTGTGTGTGTGTGTGTGTGTGTGTGTGTAAATTAGTTTTGTATGTATGTTTTGTATATCTTATTTATTATTTAGTGTGGAGAGAGAGAGAGAGAGAGAGAGAGAGAGAGAGAGAGAGAGAGAGAGAGAGAGAGAGAGAGAGAGAGAGAGAGAGAGAGAGAGAGAGAGCACAGGGGGATACATAAGGATTAGGATAGGCAGATGCTGCAGATAAATCATATATAAAATGCGTGTCTTTTATGCTCATTGGCCTCCTCGCCCTAGACACCCACATCCCGAGGACTCCCCGCCATCCTGCCAGGGGAGGCGACAGGTGAGTGGCGGCCGTCACACACACACACACACACACACACACACACACACACACACACACACACACACACACACACACACACACACACACACACACACACACACAGGTGGCGTATAATAAGACACCTGATCAGCCATCTGAAATGTTGATGGTCTCTCTCTCTCTCTCTCTCTCTCTCTCTCTCTCTCTCTCTCTCTCTCTCTCTCTCTCTCTCTCTCTCTCTCTCTCTCTCTCTCTCTCTCTCTCTCTCTCTCTCTCTCTGTGTGTGTGTGTGTGGGGGGGGGGTGATTGGTGTGTGCGTACTAAGGAAGGTGAATAGACAGGCGGGAATCAAACCAGACACATGAAGAAAGGGATTGACAGATAAACGGACGTATGGACAGGCAAGGAGGGAGGGAACCACTGCGGGGGGAGGAGAGGGGAAGGATGGAGGGAGGGCGGTGAGCTGACAGGGCGGATGGAGAGAAGAGGAGATATTTAGGGAGAAATGTTGGCAGGTGTGAGGGTGAATTTGTTCTCAGGTGTGGCTCAGATGGAAATGAAGTGTAAAGTGAACGCGAGGAAGTTGGAGTGGAAAGGGAGAAAAGGGGAGATGGAAGAGAATACATAGGAGAGAGAGAAAAAAAGAAGTGGGAATGACCGTGAAAGAGAAGAGAAGTAGTTAAGGAAAGAAAGAGCGTAGGAGTAGGAGTAGAAGTAGGAGAAGGACATACATACATACAAGGGGAGTAAAAAGATAATTAAGCAGCAGCAGACTTTTAGGTCCCTGCAAAGCTATTTGGGAACAACTTCTATCTACATGATAAAAAAAAAAGACAACAGGAGAGAAGAAAAGAGAATAGATATTAAACGGAAGAAGGAGAAAAAGCAGAAGGAGGAGGAGGAGGAGGAGGAGGAGGAGGAGGAGGAGGAGGAGGAGGAGGAGGAGGAGGAGGAGGAGAAGGAGGAGGAGAAAGAGGAGGAGGAGGAGGTGTCGCGGGCAGTCAAGAAGCGTCATCACTCCCACCACAAGCTGTCATTCTCCTGCTGTGCTTCTTCCTCTCCTCCTCCTCCTGCCTCTCTCCTCCCCCCGTCTACCTCTCCCTCTACCTTTCCCACCTCTGCCTCTCCTCTCACTCAGTCTGTCCTCCTCTCATTCATCCTCACCTTCCTCTCCAGGACAAGATTTAAGATTTTTTAAACAGCAAACTACAAAAAAATATAAAAAAAACACATAGGCATTTCCATCGAGAGAGAGAGAGAGAGAGAGAGAGAGAGAGAGAGAGAGAGAGAGAGAGAGAGAGAGAGAGAGAGAGAGAGAGAGAGAGAGAGAGAGAGAATCAAATACGAATTTTTATTTTCATTCACCACAGACGATTTATTTTGTTATTTTGAGCTATGTTAATGAAAAAAATAACTCAGCATGGCCCTAAATTCCACTCATATACAAAGCTATGAAAAAAAAACGAGAGGTGTTTTCATTCACACGGCGAACAAGGCAAGTTAAGGAGCCACCACCACCACCACCACCACCACCGCCACCAGTCCTCGGAGCAACCTTAATAACAGGCCAGGCAAATTACATAGGAAATGCAAGCACTGGCTGCCACCGTGTCGGACTGTACTGTACATGGGTTGCGCCTTCCTTCACTAAAGCGATGTGTTATTAGGGAGCTGCGTCCATCACCTGCCGCCCTAACACACTCAACACACTCGCCTGTCCCCTGTAGGTAGAGAAAAGGTGAGGCGCGCCGACGTGTCTTGCAATTTCATCTCACAAAGTTAAGCTAATCTCTTCTCATCCTTAGTGACTTAAGTTATCTTTTCTTTCATCTCATTTCTTTAAGTCTTTGCCAGCGCTGTTCATCTCAAAGCATCTTACATAACGCTCATCTCATTTCACGCTAAACGATCTTTGCTTACGTTACTTTGTGTCTTATATAGCGTGACGTTTTATCTTTTCTCACACCAATTTATCTCCACTCACTCTATGTTAACTCTTGGTCACGTTGCCTCTTATCTCATCTAACGTAACGCAGAGGAGGAAGAGACGCCGTCCCGCACCACCTGGCAGCCGCTACTCCACTACCTTACCTGACCTCGACAAGAATGGGCGGTGACCTCTGCTGTACCTTCCTCGCCTTAACTATCGGCCATAAGGACTGTTATAAAGCCCCTTCCAGATACTATCGCAGGAGACAAGACTGTAAATCCTTAGACAGACACCAACCTGTGATAAACGGCAGGCAAGGGGGACACGAGGAGGACGGGGAGAAAGGACTGGGCAGCGACGACGAGGAAGGCGACAAAGACTACGGCAGTGACGAGGAAAAGAACGAAGAGAAGGAAGAGGAAGGAATAGGAGAAGGGAAAGGAAAATAAGGAATAGGAAGATGAAGAGAAAGAGAAGAAAGTGGATCAATATAAGGGACAGTTTAAGAACACGGCTGGAAAGGAAGTGAAGGTGTAGGAGAGCCGTTTTTCTTCTTCGGGGGCAATAAATAAGCGCTGTTTTGGGTGCGCGAGGCCGACAAGAACCTTCTCTTATCGATCAGATAACACCGCCCCAAAAAATACGCATTCCCTCCGTAAATCCCCGACGGACGCTTGGGATCCTCCTCGTATATCATTCCTCACTTACTTTCTGCATTTTTCACCTTTTCCACGATACGGTCAAAGATTTTAGGACTTTAGGGAACGAAGGTGACACGCCGTAAAAGTTAAGCTGGCGCTGCCAATACCTGTGGAGAATGCAACGTTACCTGACGAAAGTGAAGAAGGAGCCTGTTCTTGAGGAAGGGTGTGGCTACTGAGACATTTATGCTCTCTCTCTCTCTCTCTCTCTCTCTCTCTCTCTCTCTCTCTCTCTCTCTCTCTCTCTCTCTCTCTCTCTCTCTCTCTTCTCATAAAGATTCCATTACATTCCTTTTCTGAATTATTTTAATTTCTTTCACGAATACCTTTGTTATCATCTACATTTAGAAAGGAATTCATAACACGTTTCAAGTTTCACTTCTGCAACAATTCGATGAATGTTAATACGAACGTGATTACCAAGAACGCTATCCAAGTCCTTTTTTATTTCAGTTTAAACTTCCTACTATTAACAAAAATGAATTAGGTAATAATACATACACACCTAGACAAATAATAACAGACATACAGATATATGTATGTTAAAACACACACACACACACACACACACACACACACACACACACAAAAGCATCATCCAGCACACAGTCTGCCTGCCTGGTCCTGTCTGGCTTCCTCCCACACGCTACCGCCCCAAACAATCCCCCAAGCACTGTGCTCTGACTGCTTCATCTCAGCCCTTCCTTCTTCCCTCCCTTTCCCAAGCATCCCTCTCTCCCTCACTCCTCCTTCCCTCCGTCAGCCAGTTGTGTCTTTCGTGCCCCGCCGGCCGTGTCCTCTCTCGTGTCTCCCGTAACGCGAGAAGGACCTGGACACGCTCCGGCCTGGTGGTCGCGCCGCCTGACTTACACGCGGCGCCCCTGTTATCTTGCCTCCCCCCTGACAAAAGAATAATTTTCGTTCTCGCTGCAACAGACGACCCGGCACTGATCGCCATCTTGGCCAGGTAGTAGTGTACATCAGGATGAGGAGGAGGACGAGGAGCAGGAAGAGGAGGGGGTGGTACTGTACACCTGTGGGATCTCGAGCGCTCCACCAGACACCTGGACATTAGTACGCCACCTGTTGCTCCCGGTGTGCCGTAATTCAAGGTTATTCTCTCTTATCAAGATGTCGCCCGCTAATTATTTGTTACCTATAGGGACACCTCGGGCAGCGTCGCGGCCCCGCGGGAGATTTATGGAGGCGGATATATATTCTAAGGTCAATAAAGGGTCAGTGAAGCGCCAAGGAACAGCCAAGATGAGTCTTAAACCCTCGAGTGGACGACCTGGTCCGACACTAAAGCCTTCCAGAAACTGTGCTACCGAGGCGACCTTGATGCATGATTACTAAATGGCTTTAAAACGGCTCGCCGAGCACTCGCAAAAACAGAGTTCTACTCGTATTTTAACTTTATCTTGGGTTGTCGTGATCAATAACTCCCACGTCACGGAGGTGTACCAAGGGCGCAAAAACATATATTGTCGCTTTAGCAAAACACACATTGTCGCTTTGCCACGTCAAGCACTCGTAGCTCTCGGGATCAGAGGCGGAGATCAGATCGTCCAAGCAGGGAAGAGGGACTCAGCTGCTTACAATGGGCGACGTCAGGATGTGTGAGGTGAGAGGAAAGGAACAGGTGCTGGGGGAGAGTGCCAGGGATCGAGTGGGAGTAAGTGAGAACGGATGAGAGTCAGTGGGAGTGAGTAGAAGAATGAGAGAGGGAATGAAGGCGAGTGGGAGTGTGTGAGAGGGGAAGTGGAAGTGGATGAGTGTGGCCTGAGAGACGACGAGTGTAGGATAAACACACGGGCGCTACTTGAGTGTGGCGTCTCGTTGAATTAAAGGCGAGACAAAGGAATACATTTGGTTGAGAGGTTTCGTAAATGCCTGGATCTTCTTGGGACACCTTTAGCTGACGCGAGGAGTGGCTGTTGCGTCTGGAAGAGTCCGGCGGCGTGGGAAGGTGAGTTAGGGCAAGGCGAGGTAAGCCAGCCAGTGTATTCATACTATAGGACGAAGCGAGTTTATACACTGCCTTCTCAAACACGGGGTTTTATTATGGCACAGCATTCATGGGGTGAAACGTGCGATCTGTACACAGTCGGCAGCCAAAGTTATAGCGCTCTATCTTGAAGGGGCAACGAACAAACTACTTCGACAAAAAAATATCGTCCACTCTTTTATTCTGGTTCCTCTCCGGCTTGTTTCTCGTTCCTTCAAGCAATGAATGTTATCATGGACAGAAGGATGGAGTATCTTTCAGGTGATGTACTATCAGGCCTCAATCTATCGTGGTTTAGGAGACAGGAGCACAATATGGCAATTTATTTGCAATAATTAAGGAACAATTAGGAGTTTATATACAGGATGGAGCTGGATGGAAATAAGGAAACATAAATAAAAGGAAAATATATCCTACTACTTTTTTTTTTTGTTTTAGCACACAACAACCATCTCACCACAAATACAACTACTATCACCACCACAACCATCATCACCAGTACTAACAAAGCCACCACCACAACCGACATCACCACTACTACCTCTATCATTCACCAAAACTACCAACAAAACAAGAAGTACATTTTAGATTGCGGTATGTGTAGCTCTAAAAACCCCCTCTGCCTCAACACCTGAACAAGAACATTTAACTGGCCAGGAAAGGTAAACATGGAGTGTTTTAAAACCGGCCATGGAAGTCACATAAGGAGTGTTCTAAAAAAAATAAAAACTGAATCACAAGTCTTACACTTCTTTCTTCATTGAAGGCACGTAGAAGTACTGACGGAAATACAGTTACAAATGAGCGTTGGGTGCACTGGGAAGTCGAAGAACTTAAGAATAAAGAAGAAGAAGAAGAAGAAGAAGAAGAAGAAGAAGAAGAAGAAGAAGAAGAAGAAGAAGAAGAAGAAGAAAAACCTTATGTCTCAAGTTACACGCTGCCGTATGAAGAAAAACGCGAGCCGGACCAAGCAAGGCGCGAGGTACAAAGCGACGCAAGAAATGGACAGCAAACTCAACACTGTGGCGATAACTCGAAGGTAACATGATGTGGGTCAACTCCCGTCACCCGTCAAGCTCGCGGCTCTCAGCCAGGCGAAGAGTGAACGGGAACGAGATCTCGCTCATTAATCAAAGTGACGGTCATCAGGCCAAGCGTCACATCGCCCACGAATTGACATTTTTCATCACCAGCCTCCAAACGGTCGGCCACCTGCAGCAGCCTATCCCATCACCTGCCACATACCTCTCCACACACCTCTCCACACACCTCCCACGGTAATGAGGATCTGTATGACCGCGGTGAGCTATGCGGAGCGAGGACAGCAGGTTACTGCACTAACTGCCTGACCGGACGTTCCTTCTGACTTACAGTATCAAGTGAATTGACCCTGGTAGGCAAGTCTTACAGGAAAACTAGAGATAATATCTTTCTTTTAACAGGAAGCTTATTACTACTACTACTACTACTACTACTATTACTACTACAACTACTACTACTACTACTTCTATCAATAATAAAAACACTAGCAGTAGTAGTAGTAGTAGTAGTAGTAGTAGTAGTAGTAGTAGTAGTAGTAGTAGTAGTAGTAGTAGTAGTAGTAGAAGTAGTAGTAGTAGTAGTAGTAGTAGTAGTAATAATAATAATAATACTTATACCACAACATTAGTTAGCAGCTTTAGCATCATGGTCTCTAATTCCCTGAGGTGCAAAGGTGCAGCTTCAGAAAAAAAAAGGCAACATTTCGCAAGTAATCAAGAGACCACCGAGGAAGACGCGCCGCTCATCCCTTCCCTCCTTCCCACACCTGTCACGACTCCGGGATCATTAAGCCCAACACCAGGACCGAACCACGAGCCATGAGCCGCTTAAAAAAATGGAGTCTCTTTATTAAATTATTGTTTTTTTGCTTACAGATTTAAATATCGTATTAAAAATAGATTCTACGTAGCTTTTGGTGGTATGTTTTCTACCTTTAAAACTTTTCTGTAACAACGACAATAAATATGTTGATAATGATAATGATGATGATACTACTACTGCTACTAATGCTACTACTATTACTACTACTACTACTACACTACCACTACTACTAATAATAATAATACAATACTACTACCACAATACTACTACTACTTCTACTACTACTACTACTACTACTACTACTACTACTACTACTACTAGTACTACTACTACTACTATACTACTGTTACTACTATTACTACTGAAATAAAAAAAAATAAAATAAAATAATAATAATAATAATAATAATAATAATAATAATAATAATAAAAATAATAGGTAACAGTGATAATAGTAATAGTGGTGGGCGTCGAGGAGGAGGGCGGGTCTATATACAAAGGAACACCAAAGCAACAACAACAATTTAAGCGTGCAATTTTATGCACTGACAAATAATTTTATGAAAACTCGAGACGATATGCTAAGAAATTAATTCTGGGGAGCTTCACGCGAACTCTCTTAATACGAAAGTTGACGCAACACAAAACGAAGAAGAAAATAACAAATGGATTTATTTTTTTCCGATGATTTTGGGGAAGACTAATTTTGAGTTACACTTCAATTTGCGATACAAAGATTACAGAGAGAAAAATGTAAACACACACACACACACACACACACACACACACACCTCACGGCCGCTGTTTGTTGCCAGGTCGGAACTCTTGGATATCGTCCAGGAACCGCCGCCGCCGCCGCCGCCGCCGCCACACAATATATAGGGCGTCACAACAACCAGGGGGAAAAAAAGCGAGAGGAAGAAACTTAATGTTGGCTGAGGCGAGCCTGACGACCCTACATCAGTGGCGGGAATGAGGAGAGGAGAGGGGGGCGGAGAGGAGAAGAGAGGAGAGGAAGAACGAGATATGAGGCAAGAAAGAGGATCTGGGAGAAGAGGTAAGAAAGTAAAGCGGTGAGAACGGGAGAGGGAAATGAGAGGAGTTTTAAGGGAGGAGAAGTTCGAGGAAAATGAAGGGCAGAGGCAGAGGAAATGACTGGCGCAGGAGGAGTGACAGCAGTGTTGAGGGACTGATACGAGTAAGGGAAAGGAAGGGGAAGGAAGGAAGAACAGAGGAAGGGAGGAGCAGGAAAAGGAGGAAAAGGGAGGAATGGAGGGAGGTATTAAGGGGCGTACAGGAATGGGGGGGAGGCGTCGCCCAGGGAGGCCTTCTGTGTTCCCCATAAAAGCATTCCGAGATGGTTAACACGATCTCTAAATACGTTGGCTGTATATTGATGGATCTCTTTTTTTTTCGTTTCCTTTGCATAAATGCATCTATATGCATATCAGTTTGTAAATATGCATAATACATAATGCCGCGTACACGACACTCACGGTCCTCGACGCATATCGGCTTGCTGAATGCGTGCAAACCTTTTTTCCTGATTAGATATTCCGATAAGACAGGTTCGTGGAGATAAGAATGTTTGAACTATGGTTCGTGCGCGTGTGCTAGCAAGTCCACCCGCGTGCTGAGAGGATTTCAAATACTGTTTGACTAGACTGACAGCGATCTCTCTCCCTCCCTGCCCCTTCGTCTCCCCCACACCAGCACGCCACCGCTGGACAAGGCGGCTCCTGACTGGACAAGACAGGGAGCACTGCCGCCTCGCCGCCTTCTCGAGGAATCGGTTTTCAAGAATCAGCTGATGAGATATGATCTAAGGATGTTAGCGGCGTGGCGGACCCTCGGACCCGCGGCTCCCGGACCGTGATAATCGATCTCACTACTGGATATTCCCTCGCGTCAAACAGATTACCAGTGACGCTCTCCACCTTTCAGGGGAAAACAAAACTCCCACACGATAATAAAGACCAAAACAAAGCCAATTAGTTTTGGGTCAAGTGTTAAAAAAAAGTAATGAACCAAACGGTCAAACATTTGCAATTGTTTCGCAATGAAGGCAAGCGGAGGAAAGGCTGCATCACCTCGTGATGGAGAAAATAATCAGTCATAAAAACAAACGAATAAGATTGATAGATAAATGAATAAATATGTAAATGAACAAATGGCAAACAGAGGAAGACAGAAAGAGAAGAGACAAGGTCGCAAAAATATTAATACAAGAAAAGCTTCCATCAGACGTCAGGTCAAAACAAGTAGGACCGGATCAGGTAACTGAGGACGTGCGGAAAAACCTGCCCAGAGCCCCACCACCACCACCACCACCACCACCACTACCACCGCCGCCGCCGCCAGAGTTCTCACGCCGCGCGATACTCTCGTCCTCGCCCAGATGAATCACTGATAGTCTAATCGAAGTGTACCGAGGACCTGTTCACTTCCCTCCTCGCTGTCACTCGCCCGAATTTACACCGAGGCACCCAGGCATATCCTCGTGACGGGGGATGCGGGGCGCGGTTGGCAGGCTGGCTGGCAGGCTGGTTGGCAGGCTGGCTGGCAGCTGCCCCGCATAGTCCCCACTTCGGCAGGAACACGCTGCGGACCCCCACTAAGTTCGCACCCTAAAGGACGGGACGGAGGAGTGGCAGGGCTGGGGTGCTATGGAAAGGAGGCTCTGAATGGCAGGGATGCGGTGCTGGGGTTTGGGGTCTGATTCTGCCGGGGTGCTTTGGAGGGAAGACCTTGAGTTTGCAGGAGTAAGATGCTGTGGGGAGGTGGGTGATGTGGCTGTGAGGCTGAAGTGTGCTGTAGAGAGAAAAGAGGATCTGTAGGAATAGAGAATACTAGGGGAGGGGCGATTTATTTTGTGGGGTGTTGGCTGGACAAGGATTGATTCTCAGACTCTTGATGCAGGTAACGAATCGGTTGTCTTAGTGTTCAGTCCGTGGGTGGGAAAGTCGGACATCATGAGGAGCCCACAAACCCTTGCCGGTGAGTATGACCCAAGATACACACAAAACACAAAACAAACGGAAACGCATCAAAAATGATAATAAAAATGTGCTCTCCTTTGATTGATGGAGGAGGAGTGAGGAATATGAAAGCAAAACTTAACATACACAAAATAAAAAGAAGATACAGCAGATGAAACCCACCCACCCACCCACCCACACACACACACACACACACACACACACACACACACACACACACACACACACAGATACACCAAAACAGCCCACCACGGTCAATGTCCTGCCCCACAGCACGCCAGGAAACACAAGCCCACGGACTGATCCTCACATCTGCATAACACAAGGCTCATCACACCGCTGCAGCTCACGACTCGCCGCTCACTCCTCCCCCTGACACCGCCAGACGCAACACGACACACTTTAATAAGAAAAGAAAAACACACCCAACACTCCTTCCCTTCGTTACCAGTCTCTTATTTACACTCCCCGCTCTCTCTCTCTCTCTGTGGTGGCTTATCTCCAGCACACCTCCCTCTCGCAGCTTACCTCCAGCATACCTCCCTTTCCTCTTCCTCTTCCTCCTTTTCCTCCTCCTCCTCCTCATCTTCTGCCCTCTTTTTCTCCTCCTCCTCGTCTCTGTCCTCTGTTTCACGCCCACAGCATCCACGCCACTCGCTCGGGATAAACTCGATGTGAAGAACCAATTTTTTGCGTAATGATACACCGCCACCGAGGCAGCAACGCCCCGGCCAGCGTGACCCCGCAAAGAGCGAGGCTTTGAGCAGGTGCCGCGAGACAAACCGGGAAACCTTAGCCTCGACTGACGGAGGGAGAAAGACATGAAGAACACTAGAATCCATATGTTTGTTGTGGGTCTTATCGCGATGCTCAGCAGAATAGAGACATTTTCTGTGTCTGTTTTCTTAAGGAAGTTTGTTTTTACTGGGTTGATTTAAGAGGCTGTGTGTGTGTGTGTGTGTGTGTGTGTGTGTGTGTGTGTGTGTGTGTGTGGACACGTCTACGGTCTGAGGGTGTATATCCATTACCATTAGGTACCACTTGGACACTGCAATCTACCTTACCTTTCTACCTCCCAGCCCTCACACATACACACTCTCCCCCCCCCTCCCGCCTTTCCTTCCCTCCCTCTGTCCCTCTGCCACACGCTTTCATTACTCAGGCGGCCACAGTACATCTCTCCATCCCTCCATTCCTTCATTCCCCCTTCCTCTCCCTTCCTCCTTTCTTATCTCCCTTCTTTCAATTCCTTTCCTTTCCTTTCCTCCCACTCACCCTCTCCCACTTCATGCCCTCTTCTACCTTGGACTTTTCTCTCCCTTGCTTCTTTCTTATTTTCTTTTCTTTATTATGTTAACTTTTCTTTTTTCTCCTCACAAGCTTCATCTCACGTCTTGCCTTCCTTCCTTAATTCCTCTTCTCCCCAGCCCCTTCTCCATTTTTCTCTTTCTCTCTCTTCTTCTCACTTGTTTTCTCTCATCCTCTTCTCTACTTCCAATTTCCTTTTTTTAATTTATTTCTTTTTCTGTTTTTTTTTCTTTTTCTTTTCCACCTTGTTTTCCCCTCGCCCCCTTCTCTATTTCTCACTCTCATCATCAATTCTTGCTCTTCCTAACCATCTATTCTTTCCATACAACTTCACCGTCACCTTCAAATACAAGTCATTGGGGCATCGAGATTTCATTCTTTATTTCTGGTCGTGCCTCTGTGTGTCTTTTTATTAGTGCAGGTTCATTGCATTCTGATTTTTCAAGCTAGTATTTTTTTATTCTACATTTTTTGTCACTCTAATGTGCGCATGTAATTATCGATCCTCTGCCTTGAATGTTCTCACTGTTCTTATACCTGTTCTAATTTTTCTTTCACTTAATTTTTTTGTGTGCATCCTCCTTCTCCTCAACGACTTGATTCGCTTGGAGCAAAAATAATTAAATCCAAGGTCTCGCACAAGGCAACACGTCAGCTTCCTTTATACTGTACTGTTAAAATCTCCAACACTTCGCTTCCACTTATGTAAATTCTCTTTGCATTTCCTTCCCTTTTTTCTTGTCTAATAATCCCGTCACGATGTTAATTTCTTGCTATGTTTCTATGGTCTCACGTTTCAATTTAAAGTATTTTGTTTGTCATCAGTTTCTATTCACATCCCCAGATTTTTACATTAGGTATCAGAATTTCTAGTATTCAAAGTCCTATTTCTTTAACCACTTCACGATTGCTTTCTCCTGTACTCGTCTCTTCAGTTTTTGTATACACTGTCATCCAATCTCTATTTTCATGTCTTATTTATTCATCTATTTTACTTTTTGTGTGTGTCCCTGTCATACTCTGACGGATAAAGAAGACGAGGTATGTTCGTACAACCGCTAATGTCTTCGAACTTGTATAACCTGAACATCCAACATTTAACACCACATTCGTCCTTCTCCCTCAGTATCTCTTTGCCTTTCATACATCTTAAAACTCACATTCATTTTGCCTCCACATTCTCTTGCTCTAAGATCCCACGTCCTACTCATCCCACATCACAGCCTTCATCCACGCCACTCTTTGTCCGGATCTGCCCTACCACGTTGCTCTTACGTTTTCTCCACCTCTAGTAATACCTGGCAAAGGCTTATCTCGTCGGGCACAGACCTTATGATCTCAAGTCTTTCTAACCCTGGTTGGCGATCCTCTCCTCGCTAAGCCTTGCGTCGGCCGTCTGTTTAACACGATGTCGGCACTGTGTCCGGGCTTTCATCCAGCGGTCGGCCTGTTACTTGAACCCGACCTAATTAGTCCGCTCTAATAGCTGTGCCGAGAGTCATAAGCTGGCTGAGGCGGGCGGGTCGAGAGGTCAAGACGTGTTGTTCTCAGTCGACTACTTGCTCTCTCGTGTCCGACGGCTTTACAGCAACACAATATTCATCTCCTTCCCTATTTTTTCCCCTCTTGTAGATCTCCCTCAACCTACCACAAGACCCTGAGAAGATTAGGTAGACAAAACTAGTGTTACTCGACTTTTATAAATCTCTTATCGAATCAAAGGTGAAAAAAAGTCAGGGAGCTTCTGCATCTAGCAAGATCCGAGCATTTATGCGAAGAGCGAGTCGAAAGTCGCTCATGTAGTATCTGATTCCACTTTCCTGCGCGGACAAGTGGCGGACAGGACCCAGCCAGACAGGTACACGAGGGAGCTGATTCATGTGGAGGAGGAAGAGGAGGAGCAGAAGGGGGAGGAGGAGGAGGAGGAGGAGGAGATAGAGGGAGAGATAAAAAGGAATAAGAAAGAAGGAAAGGAGACAAAAGACAGGAGGAAAGGACAATGAAAGCAAAAGGAAGGAAGAAGGTAAGGATTGGCACATACATTATTGAGTTACTCTGAGACGATAAGACGATAATGAAATGAGTTGTGAGAGGAGAGGGAGAGAGAGAGGAAGGGAGGGAGGAAGGGAAGGGGTATACAGGCAAATGATGATCCGAGAGGAAGATAATGCAGAGGAAAACGAGAAGAGGGATCATGATCATGTGGATTAAGAAAATGACGAAGACAATATGAAGATGAACTCATCAGAGAGCAATAAGATGAGGAAAATATGTTAATGAGGTGAGTCATTTCAGAGAGAGAGAGAGAGAGAGAGAGAGAGAGAGAGAGAGAGAGAGAGAGAGAGAGAGAGAGAGAGAGAGAGAGAGAGAGAGAGAGAGAGAGAGAGAGAGAGAGAGTCATCATTTGTCATACGCACATGCAGTCGTACATACATGCATACATACGTGCACATCATCCCGCTTATTGAAGTCTACACACACGGGAGGCTTATTAAATCTACACGCACACTCAGTCTTATGGTAATTCGCGCACGGCAAATATACACACGAATTACAAACTGAATAAGAATCATAAAAACCCCGCACACAAGTACACACCACATTCAATCACTCGCCCACACACACACACACACACACACACACACACACACACACACACACACACACACACACACACACACACACACACACACACACTTACTCACCCACACTGCACAAACCATCTTAGATATTCACAACCACGTACATACACACAGACACAAAACTGGAACTGATAATACGCAGACACACAAACACACACACACACACACACACACACACACACACACACACACACACACACACACACACACACACACATTAAGGAAACAATCAGGTGAGGATTAACCGTAATAAAGCTGACAAATGACCTTCCTATGCAAATCCCACACGAAGACAACATTTATCTTAATTAATTTTCCGCGTGATGGAGGCGATACGAACAGACCTCGGTCCATTTAGTAAAGCAAACACACGTCCCTTCTTTTGGTGGTGTTCGGCTCCTGTCGCGGAAAGGCAAAGGTGTGGTGCCAGACTTGTACTAATCTTCACCATTTGTATTAGTACTGGTGGCGGTGACGGTAGTGGTGGTAGTGGTAGCGGCGGTGGTGTTATCATTAGTGGTGTGAAGTGTTATCTTAGCTAATGGAGAGTAAGAATAAGAAGAGAAGGTGATTTTGTTTATTATTATTATTATTATTATTATTATTATTATTATTATTATTATCATTATTATTATTATTATTATTATTATTATTATTATTATTATTATTTATACTATCATTGAATCGCAGTCCAGTCATTCCAATAGAACATCCTCTCTTTTGCCAAACTTGATATTGGTGAAGGTCATGTCCTCCTCCTCCTCCTCCTCCTCCTCCTCCTCCTCCTCCTCCTCCTGTTCCCCCATCATCATGAGCTTCACAGACAACAACAACATTGAGAAAAAATCTGGCCACTAAGATAACGAACATCAGAAGCCAAACAAAAAAAAAAAATAACATAATCCCAAAAAGAAGAAAAGATAACTCAACAGGCACGGACGAACAAATTAGAAAAAATATATATGCATGAAGTCAGCTGTGAATGTTCGAGGTTGTCAGGTGTTTGGACGCAGTTTAATTTATACAGGTGTGTGGGAGGCTTTATCTGCGTCTCTGTGTGTGTGTGTGTGTGTGTGTGTGTGTGTGTGTGTGTGTGTGTGTGTGTGTGTGTGTGTGTTATTAAAAGAGTACACACACACACACACACACACACACACACACACACACACACACACACACACACACACACACACACACACACACACACACACGTACTGGTAATCTGGCAACCTTCTAACAAAGGTTTGTACACTTTGACATTTAATGAGAAGGTTCGCTTAAAACAATTTATGCAACAACCTCCCCCTCCACTGACTACTGCTACTGCTGCTGCTGATGCTGTTACTGTCTTCTCCCTCAAAAACTCTACTTATTTCTAATGAAGTTACACGAAGGTCTTTATGCTTCCTCCTGACTTTACAAGACGGCAGGAACAGATGACACAGCGGGAAAGAAGGAAACTGCTATGGTGTGTGTGTGTGTGTGTGTGTGTGTGTGTGTGTGTGTGTGTGTGTGTGTGTGTGTGTGTGTGTGTGTGTGTGTGTGTGTGTGTGTGTGTGTGTGTGTGTGTGTGTGTGTGTGTGTGTGTGTGTAAAATTTGGGATTAGGATCTCTGTGAAGGTTAAATGAACAGTGTGGGTGACTTGGTGGGTGTGTGGGTTGGTGGCGGAGTTTGGTGGTTTGTTAAGGTGATGGTAAAATGTGGTTATCTACTAAGAAGGGCGAGGAGGAGGAGGAGGAAAGGAAAGGAAAGGAAAAAGAAAGAGATGAAAAAAAAGACTAAACAAGGCAGTGAATGGATGCCAATAAAAATAAACAAAAAAGGAAATGAATAGTTCGAAAAAAAAAAAAATAGGCGAAGGAGGAAGACAAAGAGGAAGATGAGGAAGAAAATTAATTAATGAAAAAACATATGAGGATAAGTACATAGTAATAAAGAAAATGGATGGCAATAAAAAAAAAGATTGATAGCACTAAAAAAAAAAAAAAGATTATGGCGGTGGAGCAGAAGAAGGAAAATGAGGAAGAAAATAAATCAACAAGAGAAAAAAAATTACCAGGAAAAACACATGAAAATTAACAGCTAATAGAATAATAACGGAGACGCTTGAGTGGGCGATGAAGAAGGAAGTTTATGCGGTAGAAAGTGCACTGCTATAAAAACCACCAAGTGTTGAGCGGCAGGCGGAAGAGAAGCGGGGCTGAATCCTTCGTAGCTGTTTTCAGAGAGAGAGAGAGAGAGAGAGAGAGAGAGAGAGAGAGAGAGAGAGAGAGAGAGAGAGAGAGAGAGCGAGAGAGAGAGAGAGAGAGTGACGGGAGGGAGAGTGACGGGAGGGAGGCGGCGGAACACTCGAGGTGCAGTAACGGTGGAAATATAGAAAAGGAGATGAAGAAGGAAATGTAGTAGCAAGTCTTTAGTTTCCAAAGGGAGGATAGAGAGGGAGGGAGATAAGCAGCAGGAGTCGTGGCAGCGTCAGAGATGAAGGGAGGCGGACAAGGAAAGCGGGGAGAAGAGTCGGAGTTCGGTTGTCACTTCTCGCGGGTGGAAGGCGGCGGTGGTGGGTGGCGAGGGGGCAAGGTGGGTAACAGTCGTGTGTCTGCGAGTATCGGGCATCAGATAGTGCCGCCCACGCCACCGTCACGCAGCCACCGCGTAAATATCAGGGGCGTCTGTCTGTGTGCAGCCCTGCTAACTCACACCCGCCAACCTATACACCTCAAAGCAGCGTTGCCAACCACACACACACACACACACACACACACACACACACACACACACACACACACACACACACACACACACATGAAGAAACTCAGGTGTGATGGACCTTTTTCTCTTCAGTGAACAAGTTAAGTGACTAAATGTATCTCTCTCTCTCTCTCTCTCTCTCTCTCTCTCTCTCTCTCTCTCTCTCTCTCTCTCTCTCTCTCTCTCTCTCTCTCTCTCTCTCTCTCGCGAACTGATAGTGTGTGTGTGTGTGTGTGTGTGTATAGGTTTCCTCGCCGGTACACATGTGACAATATTGGCGCAGTGATATATTTGTGGTCCAGTGACTCAGTCTGATTCACAACTCGGAGTCTTCAAGGTTGGATTGAGCGCCAAGTGACTCGACACCAGGTTTATATGTTTGAGAGTGTGTTTAGCACTGAAATATCTGACTTGCAAACGACAAATCTTGACTTTACACACGTATAAATGCTCTCGGCCATAATATCTCTGGCCTCAACTTACGACTCCTGACAGAGGCTTGCGTGGGCGCACTTTTTGTCGTTGGTTATCAATACGAGCATCAAATCAACAAACTTCAACGAGGTACTAGATGAAGGCGAGGAGAGGGATGCAAAGGCGGACTAGCGTGGCCACAGTCAGTAGCAGTGGAATATCAAGATAATTAGGGTGGAGAGGAGACGGCTGGGAGGGTGACGCCCACCACTTCACCCCACCACCCCTGCCGCCCCGACGGGTACCGGGCACCCCTCGCCGGCGGGCAGGGTGGGTCGCTCTGTGCAGCGGCAGAACAGCACAGTGGAGGCGGCGGCCAGGCGCCACCCAGCCTCTGCCAGGGCCGCTCCCAAGGTGTATATGGCGGCTGCGATCTGATGAGGCGATTGAGAGGTGCCAAAAAGAGGCCTCCCCGCCCCTACAACTGTCAATCTGACACCCCCTTGCAGATAAAAATGAGAGTGAGCGGCCCTCAGCGGCCACGAAGCTCCGCTACCCAAACTAAGGACGCCGGGGCAGGGCGGCGGTCGCCCTCCTCATACCTTTCGTGTTCATTACTCAGGGCTATGAATGTGCATATGGCCCCCCACCCCACTCCTCGCCCACCCTCCCGGCACCCTCCTCGCTACGTAAGGGATAATCCACACTTGTCAGTGTGGAAGGGAGAAAGCGGGGACGAGGAAAATGCAGTCAGGATGGACAATCATGTTGAAGGAGGAAGACGTTAAGATTATGAATATGAAACACAAGCCGCCTCGCAACTTGAGACAAAACGTTGCTAACACTTACACTGGATGTAATTGATGTGAATAAATAATTAACCAAGAAGAGTGACGCATCAACCACAGTCTGTCTGTTCTTAGCCAGACACTCAGCACTGGCTAGACTCGCGAGTAGTGAGCCGTGAGATGGCAAGGGGCCGAGGCTCAGGTATCGGGTGGTGTGCAATATCCGATGCTGCACCCACCTCGGGCCGAAGGCGCGCGCGCGCACACACACACATACACACACACACACACACACACACACACACACACACACACACACACACACACACACACACACACACACACACACACACATCCCAATCTAGTGACACAAGACAATCAATCAGTGTTTGCTAACAGGATGCCGAGTGTGAGTGGCAGCGTCAAGGACCCGGACCGTTATAAGGACAGACGGTTCAGGAGATGACGCTCTATATAAGGCCTCAGGCGGAGAAGAGCGAGAAAGAAATCAAGCATAAATATTCCAAGTTTTGTTCTTTATTGTGTTGCCTCTTAATATTGATTCTTCTAGAAGGATCAATGTTGCCTTTTGAGAAAAAAATTGCCACATGTTTGAATATAGCGCCGCGTTTCACTAATTATCACAATTTTCAAGGGCGTATTATAAGTGGTTAGGGAGACAACGCCATCTAAGTTCGCTGTTGTGGCACGAAAACAATTAATCAAAGAAGGAATGTAAATAAAAAAATAGTCAAAAAGTGTCACCCAAACTATTCCCTGAAGAGAAGCAGTTAATGTACTGCTACGAGCTTAACGATGTTTGGATGTACTACGTTGAAAACTTGCCTGGAATTAGATTAAGGAAAGCTTGACAGAACTTGTAAAATACTGGGTGCAAAGCGATCAACCATAAATGTACGCTCGTATGTAAGACTATCTACGACCCTTAACTGCAGACCATTCTCAGAAAGTGTGTCCCGGGAGGCCTTGGCGATGTTACGTTATCGTTGAGGCAACTAAACGTGATAAGGAGAGACCGGTTACAGATCCATAAGGGGAAGAAAAGCATCTGCGATTTTGTATTCCAAAGTGATCCTCTAGTGTCCAATAATTCCCGTATAATCTTATAGTCAAGTTTGGGAAACTGGATCAAACACCCTAATTTAACTATCCGTATCTTTGGAATCAGGAGAGATACAATCACAAGTTTGGTACCACTTGAAAGATCAAATGACTCCCTGTGAGATCCTTGAGATCAGCGTTTTGATGCGGAGTCACCTTGACCGCCCAGTACACTTTTCTACCATAAAAAAGTAATAATAGATCTGTGCACTATCCATGAAGGAAACAAAAAAGATCGATTCCAAATGCATTTCCCATTATAGAATATTCTTCAAACTCGTTTAGAGAATAACTGAATAGAAAGGACAGTAGAATATATCGTCTGAGTATCCGTGAACAAAAGTTAGCATAGTTCAGGCAATGTTTTTCTGATGCAGCAAATGATCACTTAAAAAATGAAATAATGCATGATTGTGGCAGTGTACCAAGGCACGTCACTGAGGGAAAGGGGAGACGTAACAGTGTATCAAGGAAGGTCATTCAGAGAGGAGTGTGTAACCTGTAACAGCATTTCCAGGCAAGTCATTGAGGAAGGAGTGTGCGGTCTATGTCACTCAGGGGGAGGGGAGAACCACTGAGGGATGAGTGTGTGGCTTATAACACTGTCGAGGAAAGGAAGATGTGTGTAGCCTGTGAGAGTGTATTGAGACAGGACATTCAGGGAGGTGTGGTGGTCTGGTAACCTACAACAGTGTATCCCAGACAGGTCACTCATTTAGGAAGAGGACAGTGTAGTCTATCTTAGTGTGTCTCACGAGCCAATCACCGCCACACACTAATGATAAGTCAAGTTGATTGGACGCGAGGACGAGTGACATTCTGGACTGATATGTGACAAGCATTCTCTCTCTCTCTCTCTCTCTCTCTCTCTCTCTCTCTCTCTCTCTCTCTCTCTCTCTCTCTCTCTCTCTTGCAGTGGTGTAAAACAAAACCTAAGCGGAGAGAGAGAGAGAGAGAGAGAGAGAGAGAGAGAGAGAGAGAGAGAGAGAGAGAGAGAGAGAGAGAGAGAGAGAGAGAGAGAGAGAGAGAGAGATTAGAGCCAGTTGGTTGAGTCAGAGAGAGGCTGTCCACTGAATGACGCACAGCTCGACCCGGGCAGACCACCTCACGACTTCCACTTTTTCCCTCCCTCATCCCTGCCGCCCCTTTCCTCCCCCACCTGTCCCTTACCCCCTCCTCCACCCACAACCACCCCCTCCCTCTGACGCCGCTACCAACACCCTCGTCTTGCTCTTGACTTTTTTTCCCTCTTCGGTCTCCTTCTAATCCTCCTCCTCCTCCCCCACTCCTCTTCTTCTCCCTGCCCCTCCTCCTCCTCCTCCTCCTCCTCCTCCTTCTCCTGCACCAATCGTCGTTCTATTATTATTTGGTGGCGTTAAGCATCCAATTCATGAAGACTTAACATGGCTTTCATCACAGAGTCGTGTGTGTGTGTGTGTGTGTGTGTGTGTGTGTGTGTGTGTGTGTGTGTGCTGTGATGATGATCCGATCTGCGGTCATGCTTGCCAATATTCTCTCTCTCTCTCTCTCTCTCTCTCTCTCTCTCTCTCTCTCTCTCTCTCTCTCTCTCTCTCTCTCTCTCTCTCTCTCTCCGATTAAACTGCAATGTAAGTAAAGGATGCAAAGAAGAAAAGAGGCAAAAACAGAGGAGGAGAATGAGGAGGAGGGAAAGAGCAAGAAGAACAAGCACAAAAACAACAAAAGCAAGGGGAAAAACAAGAATAAAGAAAAGTAAACAAGAAAATAGTTGAGCAATTATTTTTAACTTAATGAAGGAACATGACTAGAAAGAAAAAAGCATTTAAAAATTTTGTCTAATGAAAATATCTGGTATCTGCTAACAGAGAAAATTAGATTACAGACTTTGTAAACATTATATAAGATTTTGTTAATTTGAGGAAAAACAGGCACGCACTCTCCCTTTGGTGGTGGTAGTAGTAGTAGTAGTAGTAGTAGTAGTAATAGTAGTAGTAGTAGTAGTAGTAGCAATAGTAGTAGTAGTAGTAGTAGACTTTGTAAAAATTAGATATGCCTTTGATAATTTGAGGAAAAGCAGGTAGGCAGGCATACACACACACACACACACACACACACACACACACACACACACACACACACACACACACACACACACACACACACACACGGGGAGAGCATGTACGTCACCTTAACCTGATACTCAAGTTTCTATACCTTATCTTATACTATTAACTGATGCTCCAGATATTATATTAGACAAACGATAGCCGCTCTACCGGACACGCCAACTACTGGACACTTTATCCCAGAGATCTTATACTGATGATCTAATACTTCATATCTTCCTCCCAAATACTAATACTGCCAATCTGATACTCCTTAAATTGAACAACTTGATGCCCGCAAACCTAATAGTCAATAATACTCAATATCCGAGTCCTTATATTCCACAGGTGTGTATCCCTCATATTAAGGTGGGGAAGACAATACTTTAACCCCTTATAGTCTGAGCCAAGTACTGCAAATCTTGTATACGAGCAGATCGGACACCCTCGTCGACGCTACTTGTTTTTCCTCCAGTCATCGCTTGTCTTTCGAGATTAAGTTGATTAATATCTAAATTAGAATTAAAGAGAGTCATTATGAAGGTCCCGAGGAAAGGGGAGTAGCGCGTGTTTTTACCAAGGCTCTTCATATTTGTTAATTTAGATGCACCGATAGTGGCCGGTATTTATGTTATCTTGCCCCGGATAATTTGCCTTCGAGGGACAACGAGTGGTGAAAAACAGCCATTAACCACGCAGAAATGTATGTTACTGCTGTCCACACACATACACACACACACACACACACACACACACACACACACACACACACACACACACACACACACACACACACTGTCGTCAAGACCACGGTGACGCCGCCTTGCCGACGCCCCCGAGAATTATGAGTTCCTCAACTATCCTCCTTCCCCCTTCCCTGCCTCCCCAGCTCACCTCTCCCCCGCTCATACTCTTCGCCGCGCCCGCTCCCCCTGCAGGTACTGGCACAAGAACTAGGTGAAGTGGCTGCGAGGCGAGGCGAGGCTGCACCGCCCGTCGCAGTGTGTGCATACAAGTACTCCACGCAGGTTATTTTTTCCTAGTCTTTATTTTGAAGGTAAGTGGATATTCAGTGGATGAATCATGTGCATAATTAGAACAACACTCGCTGATACTGATCCTGCACACCACCAGTAAAAAGAAGACGCCAGTGTGGTGTTTGTGGTGGCGAGTGCTGTGGTTTTGGGTGCCGCGTCAGGCGATGGCAGACGACTCAGCCCTACACCTCTACTGCTTACCTTTTATCTACGTTAATGTGTCCTAGGATTAAACTCCCTCCATCATGTGCTTTACAGGATATTAAGCGATTATAGGTATTGAGGATAATAGTAAAGGCAGTGCAGCTCTTGGGAGCTCCGTGCTGCGGTGCTCGTTTTTTCTCTCTTTGCCTTTCGGTTTGTTCTGTGGCGAGCAGGAACTCAGTGGCCTGAGAGACGACATAGACTGAAACTTGAGCCGCCGCACTCTCCCTTGATCTGAGCCACACCAATGAATGCTTGGTTAATTTGTGTTGATGTTTGCTGATTCATCACGTGCAGCACGCCGGCGTCCTGCCTGGCCTCGGGGGCTCATTTGTCAAGGCCTCAGCCTCCACGTCTTAATATATTGCTGATACAAACAACTTTCGTCCCAGGAATGCCTATTCGACTTCCTTTGATGTTTGTTAATTCATCATGTGTAGGAACGAGTGGCGCAATGGTACCCTGGAGGCTGTGGCCGGTTGTTGCCCTCACGCGACTGAGAGACGGGCAGGCAGCCAAGCCAGGCCAGCAAGCCAAACCTTGCGTGGGCGTGACAACCCGGCTTATATAGTCTTGTCCGTCCCGGTGTTGCCTAACGTGTGGTAACAGCGAGATTTACCCTGTATTTAAATGAGGCACCAAGGCCGCGGGGCAGCTCGCCTCTGGGGCAGAGGGGGCAGGGGGAGTTGAGAGGATGGGGATGGGAAGGGATGGTGGAGGTAGTGGAGTGCTCCTTGTCGTTCCCCTAAGCTGCCCACCTGCCCACCTGCATCAACCCACGCTCCCGCCTAACACTCTCACTCTTACACTCCCCGCCGCTACAGTTACACTTGCCACCGCTGCACCACTTCCCCCGAGACGGCCTCCCGCGGCAGCCAGGCGCCGGCCACTACTGCCCCGCGCGGGGGACTCCACCCCCGCCAAGGAGCAGCAGCTGCCCGACAGGTTATTCCACACCACTGAGCCTTCTGCCAACGTCATCATCAGCAATGTAAACAACAACTACATCACCCCCATCATCATCATCAGAGCGTGGATGACAGGACTCTCAGGGTCCTATCTTTTCTTGTTGTGGTGGTCGTTAGAAGTAGTGGCGGTGGTGGTAATGGTGGTAGTAGTAGTAATAGTAGTAGTAATAGTTAGTAGTAGTAGTAGTAGTAGTAGTAGTAGTAGTAGTAGTAAGAGTGGTAGTAGTAGTAAGAGTAGTAGTAGTAGTAAGAGTAGTAGTAGTAGTAGTAGTAGTAGTAGTAGTAGTTGTTGTTGTTGTTGTTGTTGTTGTTGTTGTTGTTGTTGTTGTTGTTGTTGTTGTTGTTGTTGTTGTTGTTGTTGTTGTTGTTGTTGTTGTAGAGAATAGTGGTAATAGTGTTAAGGTGTTAAAGTCCATGGAAGGGACAACACAAGGTGACCCAGTGGCCATGGCGATGTACGCCCTCGGACTTTCAGTGCTGCAACAAGTTATCTCATATGAGAAAACGAGTGTGAAGCAAGTGGCGTACGCGGATGACCTGTCAGGGGCCGGCAAAATAACAGACTTGAAAAAATGGTGGGGCTTAGTGAACGACAATGGTCCCATCATAGGGTACACACCCAATGCCGCTAAGTCCGTCCTTATTGTAAAGCCTGAACACTATGACAGTGCAGTGGATAGCTTCAGTGGCAGTGGAGTTATGATAACAAAGGATGGACAACGGCATCTGGGTGCTGTCATCGGAACAGAGGAGTTCAAGAAGGAGTACATAGGAGAAAAGGTGAAGGAGTGGATACATGAGGTGGAAGTCCTGTCTGACATGGCCAGGACTGAGCCTCATGCAGCCTACTCTGCCTACACCCACGGCTTGCAGCATCGATGGAGATTCGCCATGCGCACCATCCCAGGCATCAGCCCTCTCCTTGCACCACTGGAGGTCTCGATAAGGAACACCTTCCTCCCAGCGTTACTGAGATACCACACCATCGGAGATGGGGAAAGGGCGCTGCTCGAACTTCCACCAAGACTGGGCGGGATGGGAATCACCTCCCCTGAGAAGTTGGCGACTGTGGAGAACCTCAACTCCCTCAAGCTCACCAGGTCCCTCACAGAGAAGATCATTGCTCAGGACGCACATGGTGAAATAGCCCAAAGTGCAGTCACTGAGCAAGGACGAATTATATCTAGAGATAGGCAACAACATCAACGAAACTGTCTCGAAGACCTGATAAACATCCTGCCTGCAACCACAGTGAGAAAAATCCTCACTGCACAGGAAACGGGAGCCTCTAACTGGCTAACGTCACTGCCCATCAGAGCGAAGGGCTTCAGCCTCAACAAACAAGAATTTGTCGACGCCATTGCTCTGAGGTACGGCTGGCCGATGGAAGGACTCCCAAGTACTTGTGTGTGTGGCTCCCCCAATGACGTCAACCACACCATGACGTGCAAAAAGGGGGGATTCGTATGTATCAGGCACGATGAGGTGAGAGATCTGACCGCCAGCATGCTCAGGGAGGTGTGCCACGATGTCTCCACTGAACCGACCCTCCTGCCGCTAGACGGCGAGCACCTGCGCTACAGAACAGCCAACACCACCAACGAGGCTCGAGTCGACGTCAGTGCACGAGGGTTCTGGACAAGGGGACAGAAAGC
>NC_087155.1:21387555-21397555 GCF_035594125.1 Scylla paramamosain | reverse complement strand
AGATCAAAAGCTAGTTAGGACATAGCAAAGAAGATATAGGTGATAGAAAATGAGCGGAGATAGGCAGGTAGAGAACGCCAGGACAAGGAGGAGGAGGAGGAGGAGGAGGAGGAGGAAGGACGTACAGTAAGGCAAGGGCGCGAGGCATTAAGGTTAAGGGCGGAGTGTTGGGTAGGCGGTGGTGAGATATGCTGGAGAGGAGAACAGGTGGGAGAGGAGGAGGAGGAGGAGGAGGAGGGAGAATTAAACAGACGACGGGGTGGTTGAGACGAAGGCTAAGGGGATGGCAGGCAGGCAGGCAGGCAGGTAGGTAGGTAGGCAGGTAGGGAGGCAGCAGGCGGGGAGGCAACGAGGCAATGATGGAGCAGCTGATATGAAAGAAGACAAGGATGAGGTGGACGAAAAGAAATAGGAGAAGTAAAGATAGGGGAAGGGAGATCAGGGAGAAAGTGAATGGGACGCGAGGAAATGTATGGCGAACTGTACCAAGATTTTATTGAAGAAATGTAAAAGAAGGGTGAAGATTAGATGAGACGGGAGGAGGAGGAGGAGGAGGAGGAGGAGGAGGAGGACAGACTGGACACTACCCACACATCACTCCTGACTTTGCTTGTAAAGAACAGAACAATATGGTTCGTGTGTGTGTGTGTGTGTGTGGTGTGTGTGTGTGTGTGTGTGTGTGTGTGTGTGTGTGTGTGTGTGTGTGTGTGTGTGTGTGTGTGTGTGTGTGTGTGTGTCTGTGTGTGTGTCTGTCTGTCTGTCTGTGTGTGTGTGTGTGTGTGTGTGTGTGTGTGTGTGTGTGTGTGTGTGTGTGTGTGTGTGTGTGTGTGTGTGTGTTGTGTAGGAGAAGAGCCAGTAGTGCAGAGGGAGGAAGAAGCAAGGCCAGTTTTTGCCACAACGTGCTGGCGCTGGTAATGGGGGGGAGGGGGGAAGGTGTAGGTGAGGGGCGTGGTGGGGGTGGCGGCATGTGATGGGTGGTGGTGGTGGTGGTGGTGGTGGTGGTGGTGGTGGTGGTAGCGGTGGTAGTGGTGGTGGCGGTGGTGGTTGGGAGCGCCCCCCGTGTGGGTGTTTTGATAGTGGTGCCGGTAATGGTCGATGTGGTGGTAGTGGTGGTGGAGGTGGTGATTGTGAAGACAGCAGTGGCGGTGGGGGATGGTGGTGGTGTAGTGGTGGAGAAAATATAGTAACAGCATCTTCTAAATGGTTAATAGTTGAAGTAGCAATGAAGATGGTTGCAGTAGTAGTAGTAGTAGTAGTAGTAGTAGTAGTAGTAGTAGTTTATAAAAAAATTAAGATAATGATAATGATTGCACTATTAATAATTATAATAATAATAATAATAATAATAATAATAATAATAATAATAATAATAATAATAATAATAATAATAATAACAACAACAAAAATAACAATGATGATAATACATAATAATGACTAACAATAACAAACCAGCGCCCTGCTCACTCTCCCCGCCGCGCTGCTGCTGCCGACACGCCCGGCGGCAAAGACAAAGGATAAACAGACAAAGAAATATGACAAAAAATATACAAGAAAAACACGGCCGGGCTTGTTCCTTCCCCTCTTTACCCCCCCCAGCCCCCTTACCCGCCCCCAGCAGAGCGGCGCCACGAAGCAGGAGGAGGAGGAGGAGGAGGAGGAGGAGGAGGAGGAGGAGGAGGGAGGCAGCGGGCGGCGGCAGGTTCAGCATCATTACCGCCACCGCCACCACCCACCACCATCACCACCAATACCACCAGCACCACCAGGAGCTCGTGTAGCCCTTCCCTGTGTTGCTGAATACATTCCCCGTGGTTATGAGGAACGCGGGAGGCATTTCCCGACTAATGCCATCAGGCCGCCAGAAGGACGCCACCGTTGCTGCTGCTGCTCCCCCATGCCCTGTAACTTTGCCCCCACCTTGACCAGGTCCTCTCTGTCTTTCCTCCCGTAATCCACAAGCCCATCCTGGTCACAAATATTAGACTGGGGTAAGTGCGCATTGATACGTTTAAGTTCAAGGAAAGTTTTAAACAAATCCTACCCACTCTTGCTTAACAGGCCTTATGGTTCGCCTTCACGACCAGGTCCTCTCTGTCTTTCCTACCGTAATCCACAAGCCCATCCTGGTCACCAATATCAGAATGGGATAAGTGCGCATTGATAAGTTTTAATTCAAGGAAAGTTTTAAACGAATCCTATCCACTCTTGCTTAACAGGCCTTATGGTTCGCCTCACCTACACACGTCCTCTCATTTGCATCCTACAACTGCTGGGGCTTCGCTCTTCCACCAGCGAATTCATGTTTAATAAGTCCCTAAATTGGTATCATCCCAAGCCTACCAGAAGTTCATCTCGCCCAGCACTATTAACAACACTTTCAAGACGCTGCTACACAAGAAACGTTTACTTGGACAAACTGGGCGTGCGTCGTCTGCATTTTGATCATCTATGTCTATGAAGGAAACTCTGGTCGTCCAAGGAGAGCCATTAGTCCAAAGGAACGCTCCCTGCCTAATGCTGGCTGACTCTAGAAGGAAACTTGTTCTTAAAAGTTCAGTTTCGTTTTCTATTCCACCAGGGAACTTTTTCTTCGTTAGCCACCCAGACTAATGCCACACCCTTTCCACTCAATGCCTATTGTCAGCATTCTGTTCACCTCCCCTACTTCAGCTTCAGTAGTAGAACGAAAAAAGTTAATATAAACTAAACACATCCAACTGGCAGTGTTCCTCTTATCCAACACTTTTCAGTGGGATCTTGGTAAGAACGATGTTCTTTCAAATCTAGGTTTATTCCTAAAAAAATATCCCTAAATCTATTATACGTAATAGTATCTATCAATCTACTACCTTTTGTAATCCCAGTGGTAGGTAGCCATTCTCTCAAGGCAAACATAAACCCTGCTATGTCAATAGGTAGCCATTCTGTCAAGGCAAATATAGATGCTGCTAAGTCACCCAAACTCATTCCGCCCAGCTCTTGGCGGCCCTGTCCCACCCACTGCCTGCCACACCCCGAGCCGCCCTGTCTAACCTGTCAAACTCCTATTAGACATCCTTCCTCTAGTAAGACGCCGTTTCCCGCGTCCCACATGGTCCCTACAGCCTCCAGGAATCCCCCAAAACCCATCCCACCCAGTCCGCCCATCGCCCATTAACATCGCCCCGACACGGCCCGCTTGACGTCGCACGCTCGTCTTCACTTTAATTAGTATCCCTGACCCCGGACGACCTTGTAAGCTTGAGGAAGGGACGGCAAGGGCACGGCGACCTTACACTCCGCGCGGAGTTTACAGAGCATTGTTATACGTGGTGGATGAGTCAGGGAAGGGTCATTATTCAAATATACAGAGCTCATGGTGATGGTGACGGTGATGGTGATGGTGGTGCTGCTGCTGTTTGGCCATGTGAGTGTGTTACAAAATGCTGTCATAATTTCCTTTCCTCTTGAGTCACCAGGTGTCCGCTCCGTCACCAATTTATATACAATGTGATTGTGATTTCATGCTACATGCTTTTCTTTTTCCTTTTCTCCTCCTCCTCCTCCTCCTCCTCCCTCTCCTCCTCCTCCTCCTCCCTCTCCTCCTCCTCCTCCTCCCTCTCCTCCTCCTCCTCCTCCTTCTCTTCTCTTCCTCTTCCTCCTCTTCCTTCTCCTCCATCTTGGTATCCTTTGATATTCTTCCTTTTCCTCTCCTATTCCTCCTTCTAATCCTAATACTTCTACTACTATTATTACTACTACATCTACTACTACATATAAAGAGTAGTTCTGTCTATTTTATTCGGTTTTGTTGGAAAGAACAAGGGAGGAGAAAAAAGAAAAGACTGAAGCAATAAACCCGTTAAAGAAATACGAAAAGCGAGAAACTATTTGCTGTGTAAATATTCTTTTTTTCTTATGCGTTAAAAGTGAGATCAGAATTGGTTAGAAATGGGATTGAATATTGTTTTTAGGTTGCCTCCTCCTCCTCCTCCTCCTCCTCCTCCTCCCCCTCCTCTTCCTATTTTTTCCTTTTCTCGTCTTCAACATCATCCTCATTACTATTACCCCCCTTTTCTCATCGTCATCCAAATAACTATATATCATTACATCATCTCTCGCATCCTCCTAAACCTTTCCTTTCACATCCTCCCGCTGCTTTTCCTCTCCCCCTTGTGTTTTTATTTTTTCTTTCCTCTAATCCTCGTCTTCTGTCCCTTTCCCCTCAAACTCATCCTTATCCTCGACCTTTGCATCGTCGTCATTACTCTCTAGCACCATCACCACCACTACCGCCACTACCACTACCTGCCGTCACTATCAGTCTCGTCCAGTGCCCTGCTCATTATGTTCGCTGCGCGCGCAATCTGATAACAACACAAAGATTATCTTGGCGTCTTTTTTTTTTTCTTTCTGATTAAAATCCATCTATGAACACGGAAATTCCCGCACAAAAATCCAAAAAAAGAAGAGAAAAGGAAGAAATATCGAAAAATCTTCCCAGCAATGAACATTCTCTCCCTTCTCTCCCCATTCTTCCTTTCCCTCTCCCTTTCCTCCTCCCCCTCCTCCTCCTCTTCCTCCTCCTTTCTCCTTAATGGCGCCGGGATAAAATTAGACGATTCGTTAATGAGGCAATTAATTACCTCTACGCCATATTTGCCATTAATCGCGGGGTCTTATGCAGCGGGCAATTGCGTGCGCCGAGCAGCCTTTCGCTCTCTTATTTGCTCTTTTCCGGGGTGGATTATCGAAATGCGTAAAAGAGACGTAGGGGGAGGAGGAGGAGGAGGAGGAGGAGGAGGAGGAGGAGGAGGAGGAGGAGAAAGAAGGTTTTACGAAGGAAATGGAGGACGAAGAGGAGAATGGGGATAAGGAGGAAAAAAGAGAGGAAAAGGACGACGATGACGGAGAGGGAGATGAAGGGAGAATGAAAATGAGGAGAAAGAGGAGAGATGGATAAAGATACGAGGAATAGGAAATGAATGAAGAAAGGAGGATAAGGAAGAAATATGCTGAAGAAAAGAATACAGGAAGAATGAAGAAACATAGGAGGAGGAGGAGGAGAAGGAGGAGCGTGAGCGGGGCTGTTCTGGCGCTGCCGCTGATTAGCCTCGTTAGCAGTGCTGCACAGAGCTGCCTTCGCCTCGCCTGGTTTTCGGGGAAGATCGCGGCGATTGCATGATTTACTCAACACTAATGCAGCGACCAATGAATTTTTATCAATTATCTTCTCTTTTAGCGATAACCTTTCCTTTGTTCGTCGGATTACTAAACAATAATCCTGATTCCCGCCAAGCAAACTTTTACATTCGAGAAATATAATATTGCTTCTATACGACAGCAGATTTGCAGATACTCACGTATTTATTTCTTTTAGTCTGGCGCGGCTTTGTGAGGAGCCATTAATTGTAACCTTTAACCTGACGTACTTTACAGCACTCAGTGTTCGCCTCCTCAACATTTACACCTGAACATGGACCGGTTGCTTCTCATTGTTTTCCCTCCCCCTCCTCGCCTCCTTCGTCGCCTCTCATTCATCGTGGCATTTAAAACGCAATTTTGCTCAAACTTTCTCTCCCTGCACTGAATTATATCCCATTATATCACTTCGGAGAGCGTGGCTACAGTCTGCATTTTACGTGGTCCTCTTTCACGCCTTAATCTCCACTTTCGCGGCAAGATTTTATCTTAAATCACAAATATTTCATAAGACAAAAGTAACAAGGCAAACTCCATGCACCAAACAATTTTCAGAGTGCGTCGCCTTCATTACATATTCAATCAATAAGCACATGAATAAAACATGTCGCAATCAATTCCCTCCACAACTCAATCTTGCCTCGGGAAGGCAGGTGAGCCGGCGTGGTGACAGCAGACTCCAACACAGATACGATGAGATAAACACACCACATGACTTCCGGGCAGTGCTTCGACAGCCTCGCCAGCGCCCACTACAGAAACAGCTTGCCTTGCCTTCCCCAGCCAATAACAACGCTGCAGGAACATGAAGGGCAGTGTCAGTGGCCAGCAGAGGCAGCAGATACGTCAAGTGTTTGTCCAGTGAAGGCAGGGCAAGGGAGGCCAGCTCCGCCCCCTGACCACAGCCGCGTCCAGGAAGACCGAGTGACAAGGAGGTAAATATTAGCATAAATGTTGGCTAGTATCGGGCCGGGCAGCTCGTATTACTTTCAGTCGATCGCTATGCATCATCCTGCCACAGCCAAACTACTTCACCATCTTCTCCTCCTCCTCCTCCTCAATCTCCTCCTCTTGCAGTGTTCCTTATCTTTCATCTCTGACGCCCGTGAATCTCTCCCTCCCTCCCTCTCTCTTCCTCCTCCATCCCTCCCCCCTCACACTCACTAGCGCTCCATCACTCTATCGTTACATCGTTTCCTCACCGTCATTTTCCTCGTCCACGTCCGCATCGCTATTCATCCCCGTCCGCTGTATTTTCTCTATTTAAACTAAAGATTAATATTCCTCACTTACTCTACTGCCATATAAATCTTCAGGTTAATCCGCCTCACCTTCTTGAAAATCTCTTGTCTGCTTCTTGATTTTTGTTTCGTATCTAAAACCTTCAAATTCAAGGAGCTTTCTCATCCTCTGTCTTTGTCTTGTTTTTAATCATTCAATTGATGTTTCAAGACAGGAAAGGCAGGCGAGGGTGTAAGTACGTACATTTCCGTTATTTTATTTATGGGTAAATGGTAAGAGTTAAATATTCAAGGCTATCTCTCTCCTCTCTCTCTCTCTCTCCTCTCTCTCTCTCACTCTCTCTCTCTCTCTCTCTCTCTCTCTCTCTCTCTCTCTCTCAGACAGTGATACAGCATCTTACATGATTGATTTTAATCACCGTCCAGCTTTAAGGATAGATCACCTAGTTTGGATCACAAGGTCTGTCTTTCTGCACCTCTAATTTCTCTCTCCATCTCTCTCTCTCCTCTCTCTCTCTCTCTCTCTCTCTCTCTCTCTCTCTCTCTCTCTCTCTCTCTCTCTCTCTCTCTCTCTCTCTCTCTCTCTCAGCATATGAGTGCGTGCGTGCATGCATGCATGTTCGTGTGTGTGTGTGCATAATCATAATAAACACACACACACACACACACACACACACACACACACACACACACACACACACACACACACACACACACACTTATTATCTATCTAGGAATCTATCTACACAGCAACATCAGTCTGGCTGCCGATTCTTGTGCCAGCCTTCCGCGTGGGAAAAGAGAAACACACCAATGACCTTCGCAGTCTCGTGAAAGCTAGACGAGCGAGGAATCTGGACGCGACACTCACTAACAACAGACACGACGAGCGCCTCATTCCTGCCGGCCAGCTATCCCGTGGCTCGGCGCGGCTCCCGCATACCCGACACACATAACGAGCAACGAGTTTTGTTAGTCAGCTTTCCCCTTCACCTATAGTTATTCCCGTCCTGCCTCTTCTCCTTTGCCTTTTCATTTTCCTCCTCCTCTTTCGTTTCCTTGTTCTCTTTGACTCCTGCCATTTCAAAACGAGGACACAATAACAACTTTACCTTATTTTTTAAGTCTTATTTCCTGTTGTTATTTTCGTCTTTGTTGCCGCCTTTTTTTCTCCACTTAATACAGCATCTCTCTCTCTCTCTCTCTCTCTCTCTCTCTCTCTCTCTCTCTCTCTTCTCTCTCTCTCTCTCTCTCTCTCTCTGTTCCTCTTCTCTCTCTCTCTCTCTCTCTCTCTCTCTCTCTCTCTCTCTCTCTCTCTCTCTCTCTCTCTCTCTCTCTCTCTCTCTTCCTCTCTCTCTCTCTCTCTGTTCCTCTCTCTCTCTCTCTCTCTCTCTCTCTCTCTCTCTCTCTCTCTCTCTGTTCTCTCTCTCTCTCTCTCTCTCTCTCTCTCTCTCTCTCTCTCTCTCTCTCTCTCTCTCTCTCTCTCTCTCTGTATCTTTCAGTCCGTGCCATTTGTCCTTCCCTTGCACTATTGCTTCGCCTTTCACTACAATAAACAAGTTGCCAGACCTCCACACCCTTTCCCGTCACTTCATTATAAAGGGAGGCTCCTAAAAGTCCCTGTCTCGCTTATTTTTCTTTCTTGCCTCACTTACACGCACTCAGTCCTGAGGTGTGGTAACGGAGGAGAAGAATGAGGAGGAGGAGGAGGAGGAAAGGATGGCGTCATATCCTACCCCCCCACCACCACCACCACAGACCTCTTGCTATTCCCTCCGCCACCACACTAATGTCACTCAAGATATATATTTTTGTTGTTGCGACTTTCTCTTTCGTGTCCGTTGCGTAAGTGTCGTTCCTTATCCTACGTTGGTCGCGATCCATGCCCCGCCACAACAGTGCTATGCTAAGGCCACGCACCCTCGCCTCCTCTAGACTCACTGGCCGAGCTGCTGTCATTCTTCCGCACCCACTTACCACCACGCCTGCCTCTTAGTACACACACACACACACACACACACACACCCTGAACCACAAAGGGGAAAATATATAACGTTCATAAGTTTTATGCTTCACATGTCGATTGCTAGACTACAAACCTTGACACACTCACACACACACACACACACACACACACACACACACACACACACACACACATCTTAACAAAGGAAGGGTTAAGCAACCTTTCGCATGCTAAGTCAAGCAAGGGAGAGAGAAAAGAATCACCCTTAAGATAGTTAACGAAGATGATAATAGTCGTGTGTGTTCGCACTCTCGAGGGATGATGGAAGCATTGTAAGGGAGAGAGAGAACAAAAAACCCTCTGATAAAGCTATTTCTTCAGAGGTTCTGTAAATTATCTGAAGCGCAGTTATCATCTAAATTTATACATTTTTCCTGCTCGTACTCTCCCGCTCGTCTGTGTTTACATTTTTCCTCCTCCTTCTCATCATCATCTTCCTCACCTTCCCGATCACCCTGACGGCCTGTACCGACCCGGGACATGGCGATGACTGTTTCCAAGGCGCTTAAGTCAAGTGGATTACAGCGGGGCGCTTGGTACGGGAGGGCGAGCGGGCGGGCGGGCGGGCGTGCAGGTATAGGTGGTGGGGAGGGGCTAAGGCAGGGAAGGTGAGGGAGAGGGAGAAATAATAGTCTCTTGCAGTGAATCATAAGGCGGGCGGCCACAGCATCCCACAACAGCAGGAACAGCAGCAGCAGCACCACCACCAACAGGAACAGCAACCTTGAAGGGCACTCCTATACCGGCCCCTGCTTGCCCTTCCCTGCCCTGCCCTTCCCTGCCCTGCCCTGCCGTGCCCCGCTCTGCCCTGCCCTGCCCTGCCCAGAGAAAAACAGGCGGCGGCAATCAACATCCTCCTGACGAAACACGTGAAATTACTGCCTGCTCCAACTTTTTACCGAAGCTCCCCGGGGGCGCAAGCAACCCTCCCCGCGGCACCCCGATACCCACCCGCCGCCGAGGAGCGAGAGGCCACCCCATGGGCCTTCCTGCATCACGCTGCGGCGGTGGATAACAATGAGATTCTCGCCCTTACCGCCCGGCGTGGGGAGTCCTTGTTGTGCCCCGGTGACGGCCACTTCGTTACCCGTTCAGGAGGTTGTGATAAAAATCTATCGCAGCGTCATTAGTGAGGGAGAGATTGAGATGGAGTTTGTAATTATAGGCCGGAGTGCTGGAAAGTTCTCATTGGCCTCTCTTTATATGGTATTTATAAAAGAAATATACTGGACTGTCCAGGGGTGGCAGTGGACGATGGGGCGGAGGCGAGGCGGAAAGGAGCCACATTAAGGTGGAGGGATGACGACGCCTTGGTACATCTCGTGGCGGCGGCGGCGGCGGCGGCGGCGGCGGTGGTGATGGTGGTGGTGGTGGAGGGGAGGGAGTGAGGATGCTGGCCGGGGTCTGCATACCAGCAGGTGAGTTATTGTCGCCCTCTGCTTGTTTTGCGCGTCCGGGGCCAATAAGAGCGCCGGTGACTGATCTTGTGCCATTCATCAGCCGTCGTCCGTCTTGAGGGAGTAACTCAGCCCTCCCCGGGACGCCCTTGTAA
>NC_087155.1:21370055-21382555 GCF_035594125.1 Scylla paramamosain | reverse complement strand
CGAGCCCGCCGCCGCGAGGCTGCGAGGGGCGGCCCGTGAGGAGTGCTGGGCCACGGAGGCGGTGAGGCGTAAATAAACAAACCCTCACGAACAGAGACGCGCCATACTGTACTGAACGTTATCCTCTTCTTTCTCTTTTATTTCGTGTATCTTTTTTGTATCTTCTTTTCATTTGTTTTTCTCTCTTCGTATGCATTTCCTCCTGCTCATCCTCCTCTTTTCGTTATCCTCCTCCTCCTCCTCCCTCACCTCCTTCTTTTCCTCCTCCTCCAGCTCGGCAAATAAAACAAATCGTCAGCGGCGCTCCCCGCCTGCCAGTGTTGCTATATGGGTACGCCACGCCGGGTTTCTGAATATTCCAGTGTGGTGAGGAGAAAACATTACCTTTTTCTCTCTCTTTTGAGCTGCTCGTTACCTGGCGGCCTGAGGTGCTGCCCCACGCGAGCCGCCCACCGCCGCCTCGCGCCCGCGGTGAAGCAACCAGCCACTTCCGGCGTGTTAGATTCCTAAGGGTGGGGCGGACCTCGGATCTTATGCAAATTGATGTTCGTCTCTCATTACTCACAATATCTATGCGTCACGCGGCTCAGGTGACGCCTGACTCACAACTACAAGATTCCAGGAAGTAAATAAGAATGAGAAAACAATATCTGTCCCTGGAAAACAATGTAAGGCGATGGTAATCCGCGGTAATGCTGGGTTCCAGGCCAGAGGGAGCGGGCCAGCCTGTAATCCACCTGTCACTCACTCACTCCACCTCAACAGCTGACGACTCATCCATCATAATCCGCCCCTCCGCCCATTGCCACGCGTGCGCTCAAAATTTTCTCCCTTTCCTCCCTCCCTTCCTTCCTTTCCCTCCTCCATGCCTCGCCTGCGTCAGCCTTCAGCCCTGTGTCAGCCTTACATTCTATCTCAACCCTCTTTCTCATAACTTATCCATATTATCTCTCTCTTCTTTCCCTCCTCTTGTCTTTCCTGTTCCTCAGTTTCGACCTTGTCTCCCATCCCAGGCCTCTAGTCATAAGTTATCCGTATTTTCTCTTTCTCCTCCTTTCCTTCCTCCTCCCATCTCTCATTCCCTTTGTGCTAAGTGTCAGGGAGTGCCTCTGTCTCTCCTCTCTTCCCTCTTCATTGCTTATCGCTCCTTCTTAAACGAGACGTCAATAATCTCTCGTTAATCAGCGTTATCTGCCATCTCAGGCCCGCTCACTGTCTTGCTTGTGTTTTGAAGCTTAATCATCCTCCCCGTTAAGCTTCTCGTCTATATCTCTTTTTCCGCTTTCGTCTCGCTAATGATCTCAATCTCAAAGCAATACTTCATCACCTTTATTATATTCTCAAACCTCACCGTCAGCTCTGATCTAAGTACATACAGTGAGGCTTTGGCTGAGGTGTTGCAGCCTCACTCTAAGCTCCTCTCCGGCTTCCCTTTTATGTACATGCAGTTTCGTTTTGGTTGGATTTTGAAGACTCATCATAAGCCCCTTTCTCTCTCTCTCTCTCTCTCTCTCTCTCTCTCTCTCTCTCTCTCTCTCTCTCTCTCTCTCTCTCTCTCTCTCTCTCTCTCTCTCTCTTTCCTATCCCAGCCTCACTACAATCCCTCAGTTCCATTACTCTTAAAAAAGTATTCTTCATATTCATCGACTTAAGACCTTTTTTTTTCCTTCCTGCCTCAGCATCACATTCCTCCGCTGCACCCTTTGAATCTCCCTTCCCTACACCTCTATCACCACCACTCCCCCCTTTTTTTTTCTCCTCCTCCTCTTCTCCAGCGTTTTTCCTCTTAACTCACAGCACGACCTCCACCTCATACCGCCCTCTCATACCCCCGCGACCTTTGCCTCTCCCATACCTCTCCTCCCTCGGAATGACCCTCTCTTTACACATCCCTTTCATCCCCTAGTGTAACCTCCGTGGCCCCTCCCTTCCCCAACCTCCCCTCTGCCCCAAGGGTCATCCCCCCACCACCTCGCCCCAACCCACTGGTCTGGAAGGGCTGGGCGTGGGGCCACCTGCGCCGCCCACACCGCCTGACCTCCTCGACCCTCATCTCTGTTTCAGTCGATCCTTGTCTGGTAGTCGAGTTCTCCAGTAGACAGCGTTATCTCTCTGTTATCGCCTTCATTAGTCGCTGCCCCGAGAGGCGCAGTACCTCAGGTGTTGGTGCCCCGAGGCCGCTGGAAAACAGGAAAGGCCCTCTCTCTCTCTCTCTCTTTCTCTCTTTCTCTCCTGTGTCCCCCGGTAGCGGCTTTTTCAGAGTGAACGAAGAGCACCGTTTTCTTCTTCTTCCCTTGAGGTCAGTCAGGCAGGTCCGAATGATGCGCGAGAGGTTGTGTGTGTGTGTGTGTGTGTGTGTGTGTGTGTGTGTGTGTGTGTGTGTGTGTGTGTGTGTGTGTGTGTGTGTGTGTGTGTGTGTGTGTGTGTGTGTGTGTGTCCGGTTCCATGCTCTGGTTTTCCTGCTTCTCACGTGAACCACTTCCATTTCTCCTGCTTCTCACGTGAACCACTTCCATTCGTTCCACCCCGCAAACCGGTTCACCTGAGCGGCCTCGCACATCTGCCGGCTGGACCCCCTCCTTGCCCTGGCGGGTCACGCCTCCTTAGCATTCATAACAGTCCCGCGGAGGTGCCAGGGCGTCGCTAGTGACCCTTCTCCTATCGCCCTCTCAACCTTACCAACACCTTTCCGGTCCCCACTTTTACTATCCCTTTTGCTGTCTTCTCCTCCTCCTCCTCCACCCTTTCTCACCTTCTCCACCTTTTATCACCTTCTTCACTTTAGCTCCACCTTTCTCACCCTGTTCCTAGCTCCACCTTTCTCACCCTCTCCACCCATACTCCACCTTTCTAATTCCTCAGGACCTCGTGTTCCATCTTATCGTCGCCACTATCCTAGCAAGGCTCTTCTTTCCTTATGTGTTCGCTTTTTATCGCCCTCTCCACCTCAGCGCCACCTTTGCACCCCTAATGTTACATCTCTTATGGCTCTCTCCACCCATCCAGCACTGTGCAATCCTTAAGTGTCTCACCTGCAGTCCTTTCATCGTCATCTCTTTTGAAAGCCGTGTAGCCTCTTTGTCCTTCGTCTCTCCTTCCTCCCTCTCTCCACATCCTTCAGTTACCACAGATCCACCATTATCCTTCCCAGCCTGGCCTCGCCTCGCTTCAGCAGCATGCCAGCCCGTGCCCACCCTTCCACCCTTTTCGTCCCTCCACACCACACCGTCACGTTTCCACCCTCACCCTTCAGCCTTACCTGCCCATCGCCGCAACCCGTCTCCCTCCCGCCCACCCACCCACAACCTTAAGCTCACTCCCCTCCCAGGCAAACTAACACCCTTATGACCATTCCCTTTTCCCACCCAATCCCTTAACGCTGTCTCCCATCCGCCCACCCACATACCCCCTCACGCCCACTCCATCCGATCAACTCACACCCTCACGCCCATGTCCTCCCCTGCCCACCCACGTGCTCGTGTCACCGCCTCCCCCACCCACGGATGGACGAGTCACAGGCAAGAGTGACCTCAGAGGGACGGACGCCTTTGGAGGGCTGACTCAGAGCATATTTGAAGATGCCTCTCTCTCTCTTTCCGTGTGTGTGTCTGTGTGTGTGTGTGTGTGTGTGTGTGTGTGTGTGTGTGTGTAAGTGTGTGTGGTGACTCCAGGAGGGAATCTTAATGTTCCTTATCACCATTTCACAAGGTTATACCCGTGAAATTTGCATCGGCCGGCAATCACACTAATGACTTACAAATCGACCGCCGCTTGACTCGGCCGCCCAGCACCAACCACACCTCCCCATCTTCTCCCTCTCCCTCTCCCTCCCCCCTTCCCCGCCAGCCTGTTAGCATATAAAATAATAACAGTTGTTCTCGTTGCTGCCCCCTCGGTAATATACGAGGCGTGGCTAATGCTTAAGTTCGCAATCCATTATAGAATAGATTATTATCATGACCTTCTCGCGCGAAAGAACACCACTGTAATATCTTTCATAACGTTAATACCTTTCTTTCTTTACGATTGGCATTACCATCATCACCATCATCATCATCACCATCAGGGTTTAGGATTCCCGCCACAGGACAAATGGTTCTCTTACGGTTCCTCGTCCTTCGTTTTGTCAAGAGGATCTTGTCCCTTAAGGGTGACAAGGCTCCTTTGTTTCCAGGAGTTTACAAGTTAGATAATCTTCTTGGGCGACTTACCCATTTCCTTTCACCCTTTGTCTCACATTTCTTTTTTACCTTTTGCTAAATTTAAGTTCAATCTTTCTCCCTATTTCTTCTATATTGTTTTTTTTTATTTCTTATCACGTTTTCGTTTCTCTTCCATGTATTTACTCTTATTTTCTAATTTTCCTGTTTTTTTCTTGATCATCCTTGTTTTTCCTCTATTTTTTTCAATGTTTATCCCTCCTTTTCCATCCAATTCTGCTTTCACATCTTTATTTTCCGTTTATATCCATTTTTTTCTCTCTCGCCTGCCTTGTTTTTCTTCATTCTCTATCTCCGGTTTATTTTTCAGTTTCTTCCTCCTCTTTCCTTCGTATCTCCAGTCATCGTTCACTTCCTTTCTCGTCTCTCTCTCTCGTTGAGTTGCATCTTCTATTCTTCCATTATTATTTTTTTTCCTCCACCGTGTTGTCCTCAGTTATTGTGCTGTTACTCTGACCTCTCTTCCCTTATTTTCCTCCTCCTCCTACAGTCTCTCTCTCTCTCTCTCTCTCTCTCTCTCTCTCTCTCTCTCTCTCTCTCTCTCTCTCTCTCTCTCTCTCTCTCTCTCTCTCTCTCTCTCTCTCTCTCGCTTTTCCTCGTGGGCGGACGACAACTAAAGATTATTTGCATCCTTTTCCTCCTCACATTCACCATCAGACCGTTCCCTTCCCTTCCATTCCATTCCATTCCCTTCCATTTCTTTTCCTTTTCTTTATTTTATCCACATCAGTTCCCATCCTTCCCTTCTGGCTTTCTTTTCTCTTTCTCTTCCATTCAACCAAATCTAGTCATTCCCTAACTCTTCTTTCCTATTCTCATAGCTCCCTTCCCTTCCCTTCCCTTTCTTAACTTCAAGAGGGCAGCCTGGGTAAGGATTCTTGACCGCCACTCGCTGACGAAGGTAAGGAAGAGGCGCCTGAGACTTGTAACTGCGTCAGAAGATAATACCTTATACCTGAGATTCTGCCAGATGCTCTCTCTCTCTCTCTCTCTCTCTCTCTCTCTCTCTCTCTCTCTCTCTCTCTCTCTCTCTCTCTCTCTCTCTCTCTCTCTTGTATTCTCCTCTGTTCTGTCCATCCTCTGGGTTTTTACTTTTCTCTTATCATCTCTTATTAGCTTTTTCTCCTCTTTTTCCTCCTCGTACTCGTCCTCATCTTCATTTTCCTCCTTCAACTCCTCCTCCTCTTTTTTTTAATTTTTCCTTCCCTCCATCATCCCTTCTTTCACAAATTTCCTGATAATAAATATTTAAAAGTCTCTCTCTCTCTCTCTCTCTCTCTCTCTCTCTCTCTCTCTCTCTCTCTCTCTCTCTCTCTCTCTCTCTCTCTCTCTCTCTTTCAGCAGGCCTCCGCGCATCCATCCCTCCCCCTCGTACGTTATCCCTAATTCGGGCTTTCATGGCTCCTTTCCAGATCTGGATTACAACGGGAGCTCAGTTCGCCTCGCCTCGCCTCGCCTCGCCTCAGCCGCGGGTCAGTAATGGGCACGAGCCGCTCTCTCGAAAAGCCTCTAATTTTAATCCATCAGGACCCACCAACTGGAACGAGGGCGTCGCCGCGATGCTGACGCCCCTTGACCTCCGACCCGGCCAGCCATGCCCTGCCCTGCCCTGCCCTTCCCGGCCTCGCCCCATGGCCAGGACCCAACACAGGTGAGGACGCGGCCTGTACCTGCTGTGAGGGAAGGAGAGGAAGGAAAGGAGGAAGGAAGAGGGACGATATAAGAGGTGATAGCGGTGGTGTTGGTTGTGAAGGCGGCGGTGGTGCTGGGAAGGAGCATGAGCGAGAAAAGGAGGTGTGATAGAAGAGGTGGTGGTAGTGATGAGGGAAGGGTTGGGAGAGAGGAGGATAAAGGAAAGAATGGAATAAAGAAAGACGACTGAGAAGATGATGGTAGTGGTCGTGCAGGGAAGGAGGAGAGAAGAGAGACGATGTGAGGAAGTGTTAGGATTGTTTGGTGTGGTAGGAGGTAAGGAGGATAGAAAGGAAGGAGAAACGATAGAAGAGATGGTGGTAGTGATAGTAATGGTGGTTGTGGTGGTGGTGGTGGTGGTGGTGGTGGTGGTGGTGGTGGTGGTGGTGGTGATGGTGGTGGTGGTGGTGAGAAGGAAAGTGACGGAGGAAAGGAGGGAAGAGGAAGAAACAAGTGGGAGTGTTAGTTATGTTTGGGGTGGTGGAGGAAGGAATGAAGGATAAGGAGGAAGGAGAAACGATAGAAGAGATGAGAAGAGATGCTGGTAGTGATGGCGGCGGCGGTGGTGGTGGTGGTGGTGGTGGTGGTGGAGGAAAAGAAGGAGGGAGGGAAGGCTATATTTCATAGGCGGAAAGCAACTAAATTTTCAGACAGACTCAACCCACTGACGTCTATATAATAAAGTGAGGTGAATTTGCCTCTTGATGACGGGGCAGTCGACACACACTTTGTCTGCGCGGCTAAAGCAATGGTGGTGGTGGTGGTGGTGGTGGTGGTGGTAGTGGTGGTGGTGGAGGTAGAAGGAGGAAGAGGGGACGGGTAATGAAAAGGTAAAGCAGTGCTAGAGAGAAGAGATGAGATAAAAAAAAAAAGAAGAAATGTAAGGAAAGAAGTCAGAAAAGGAAGATAAGGATGAGAAGAATGTAAACAAAAAAGTATAAAGAAAATATGAAGGAAAAAGATTTAAGACACAAAAAAGGAAAAGTAAAAGGAAGAAACAAGAAGAAGAAACGAAAGAAGGACAGTGAAGCGATGCGATGGGGAGGAAGACAAGAGAGGGAAGGCAAGACAAGGTACAAGAAGGAAGGCGTTGAGTTGCTGCTGCAAAATCCCGGCAGGATGATGCAACTTTATTGATATTCTGGAATGCAAGACCCAAATTGATGCTGTATGTGCTGTTACTCCCTATCATCAGCATACCAACCAGGCGTCTTATACACTGAACTAAATTTTAACACCATAGCACAAACCGTGTAGGATCGGACAAGCCAGTGACCCCCTACCTGTACATCAGTCCGGCGCACTTCATTGCCATACCTTGAGGAATTTAGTTACAGGATTACAACTTTGAAATACATTATCAGTTAATATAGCACCTAGTAGATGACTGCCAACTAGAAGGAATGTGGTCACATAGTTATAATATAGTACTTAATATAGCAGGATTGCTTTCAAATTCTGCACAATTACCTATGACGATACAGAACAAAAAGGAAAAGAGGTGAAGGGAAAGGTAGAGAAAGGAAGGGAAATAGAAAAAAGCGAAAGAGGGATGGAAGAGGGAAAAAAATGAAAAAAGCAAAATAAAACTAAGATAAAAAAACAAGGAAAACATTGAAAAGAAAGAGGAAAGAGAACAAAAGGAAAGATAATATTACAGGTGAAGGGAGAACAGAGGCAAGAAAAGAAGTGAGAAGGGAATGGCAAGGAAAAGGTCTCGGGGGCAAGATACCAAACACTTGACACGTCCCTTCCTTATAAACGCACGTCTCCTGCCCTGCCCGGTGCTTTCTCCTCGCAAGCCGTGGAGGGCGAGGCGCGCCGCCCTTCGCCTCGCCTTGCCCGGGTACGTGTGTCTGGGGGCCAGGTGCTGACACTCTAAAATATCACCTGTTTACAGACCTTCTCGGCCCCTCGGCCCCTCCCTCCCTCGTCCCCGGTGTCCTTCGCGGGAAGATGGAGAAAATAAGTCAAAGGAAGGACAAGATAAGTAGGGAAAAAATAGATAAGGAAAATAATAAAGGGGATGCAAAGGAGACGACAGGTGTGGACAGCAAGCGTGGGACGAAGGAAGGGATCGAAGGAGAGAGAGAGAGAGAGAGAGAGAGAGAGAGAGAGAGAGAGAGAGAGAGAGAGAGAGAGAGAGAGAGCCAGAGGGAGGGACAGGAGGGACGCCCCGCCGTCCGGCCGCCCAGACATCGGAGACTGCTCGGCTCCGCTGAAGGCCACGTCATAGAAGCGTTGGTGGAGGAATGATAATCGCCGCCGCGCTTGGATTTACATAAACAAGCCTTTAATCCAGGCCACAGGACACCCACAAACATGTCCAAATTTGTCTGCACCACCGGGCGGGACGTCACTGCGGCCCACGCCAGGTTGCTCCACTTGTAGTACTACAGACCCTCCCGCCCCTGCACCACTGGGCTAATCCTCCCTCCCTGCATAGCTGCGTTGGCCCTCCCGCCCTGCATAGCTGTGCTGGTCCTCCCGCCTTGCATAGCTGTGCTATATCTCCCGCCCCTTCTCTACTGCACTCATCCTCCTTCCACTGCACTAACCCTCCCGCCCCTGTATAGCTTGACTAACCCTCCCTCCCACTGCACCATTATACTTAATCCCCTCCCCTGCACCAGTGTACTACTGTTAATCACTCGCCCCTGCACCAGTGCACTAACCCTCCCGCCGCTGCACCGCCACGCTGACCTTCCCGCTACCGCACCGCTGCACGCCGCTGCCGCCCCTCCATGCACCCTCCCTCTTGGTTTTGCACACATCCTTCCACTCTGGCACAGCTAACCCTGCTCCCTTCAGCGCCCCTTCCCGTCCCCCGTCCTGCAAGCCTGCATCAACCCGCCCATCCTTACGCTGCCCCACCCGCCGTGCACCTGCAGCCTGGACTGGAGGAAGGGCGCCCAAGGCATCACATTGGAGGGCGTAGAACCAATGACCTCAACGACCGCTTAGTTTTACACTTTTTTTCTGAAGCAAATGGCAGGATGAAAAACAAGTAAATCAGACAAGACCACTCATGCCTTTCCCTGACAGCGAGCACAGCAAGGGAAGCACAATGAAATATGCTGCAGCCTTTCCTTGCTGGGGATGGAGATTGGGAATACACACAAAAAATAAATCTTTAAAATATCAGTGAAGTCATGCGGAGATAAAGGAAAATAATTAATACTAATTATACGATTAGTGCCTTCACTAAATAGTTGATAAAAAGCTACACACGCCAGTACTGAGCTGTGAAGGAGAAGAAAACATAATGGTAAAGTCTTAACAACGCTATCGCTCAAGCCTTGCCAGCGGCGAGAACAACTAAATATAATTGAATTATCTTAGCAGTAATACGACTAATGCCTTCCTCAAACAGCTGGAGAAAACATATAATGAATTAATCTTAAATAAAACACAACCACTAATGTCTTTCCTAAGCACCGAGGAACACACACACACAGAGAGAGAGAGAGAGAGAGAGAGAGAGAGAGAGAGAGAGAGAGAGAGAGAGAGAGAGAGAGAGAGAGAGAGAGAGAGAGAGAGAGAGAGAGAGAGGAAAAACAGACAAGCCAAAAGCATCAAACAAAACGAAGGACGTGTCTTGATAAACTCTTCATCTGAGTGTAGCTTCTGAAAGTCACATTTAATGCGCGATTACTTCACACACACACACTCACACACACACACACACACACACACACACACACACACACACACACACACACACACACACACACACACACACACACCAGTGAACACTTAATCTTGACGGGTGAAGACACGCCTGTACGTCCGACGGATGGATCCACACACTCAAGTACGTCCTGGTAAGAGAGAAGGAAAGGAGGCGAGGAAACGCGTCTAAATCTCATCTGTGGTGACAGGCGGCGGTCGTCGAGGGGACCCGACTGACCGGTGTCGTGGCGGGGCATGATGCGGCGTGGAGCTCCGTGACGGCCTGACTGACGGACTGATTGACTGTTAAGCAAGTGTAGGAGTGAGTAACCAACTGAAAGAATGATCGATTAGTTAAGTACAAGAGTGAGTGACTGGCTGACTGATGATTGACTGTAAGACGAAGTGTACGAGTGAGTGATTAGCTGATCGAATGAGTGATTGAATGGCTAAGTGTATGGTTGAATGAGTGAGGGATACTGATTGACTGTCAGTCTGTGAAAGTAAGTGTATATGAATGAGTGACTGACAGAATGAATGATTGAGTAGGTGGGTATATGGGTGACTGGGTATAGAAGTGAATGACTGACTGAACGAATGAATGGCTGACTAACCGACCGACTTAATGGATGAATGAATGAATGAGTGAATAAATGAATGAATGAATGAGTGAATGAATGAATGAATGGATGAATGAATGAATGAAAGAAAGTAAAATGCTTGACTGAATAGAAGAATAACTTTCAAGTGAATGGCTGACTGACACGGTGACGGACTGACTACCAAATAGACAGACTAAATAAAATAAATGTACTCACTCCTAAACTAAACGGGTGGGAGACTGATCACCTGACTGTCTGCCTGACTGCTAATAGACTGACTGATGAACTGGCTGACTACCTGACTATAGATGATGGGCGGGCAGTCTGGCGTGTCGCTCATCACGCTGACTGGGTTTGAATAGGAGGTTAAGGAAGCTGCAGGTATCTGGCCATCACTTCTCTCTCTCTCACACACACACACACACACACACACACACACACACAGAGCCATGGTGTATCTCACGACATCATCTCCTCCTCCGCCTACAGTGACACCTACACCGAGTGAGTACCCCCGCGTTTACTACGACATGTGTCAAGAGGAGGAAGAGTAGGAGCAGGAGGAGGAGGAGAGAAGAAGGGCAAGGGGGAAGTGAGAGTGTGTAGGAAGGGACGTGTGAAGGGCACAGGGAGGGAGAGCACGTGGGGGATCGGGGAGAGAGAGCAAGGGAGAGAGGAAGAGGGAATAGTAGTGAGGAGTGATTGCGCAAACACTCTACTATTAAACGAGCCTCACGAGCACACCTGGGTACGATTTCTCCCGGCAGACTTGAACACCTGTCGAAGGTGATACTACGTAGCGCCCGCCCACACACACACACACACACACACACACACACACAAACACACATACACACACACACACACACACACACACACACACACACACACACACACACACTTGCACCTGTCGAACGCTCGTCCATGCTCACCCACACATGCTCGCCGCCCACACTTTCCCTGCGCCCACTTACACCCACTTACCAAAAACCTGTTGACTCTGACACCGCCCACGTGCTCTCACCTACACTTCCTCAATCTGTAAAAAAAGGGTTATAAAATCCTCGCTTACACATCATCATCGCCCACACGAGGCCCGCTACCTTACACGCAACCTTGCCCACACACCCACGCACACGCGCACACATACACGCACATACACACACACACACTCTCTCTCTCTCTCTCTCTCTCTCTCTCTCTCTCTCTCTCTCTCTCTCTCTCTCTCTCTGTTCCCGTGAACCATGCCTTCACACCCACGCCCACAAACACCTGGTCGCCGCCGCCCTCGCCGCATTATGACACTGCTCACGTCCCCTAGGCGGGCGCCCACCACGCCCAGGGAGGCAGTGGGTGCCAGGAGGGAGGGTTACACACACACACACACACACACACACACACACACACACACACACACACACACACACACACACACACACAAACACACACACTATGATTTATTACTAATTATATGTATTCGCTCCTTTGAGTATCTATTCTGAATTTTAAGCTGTTCCTTCATTATTCTTATCAGTAATACTAATGGTAGTAGTGGTGGTGGTGGTGGTGGTGGGAGTCGTACAAAGAGTAATTGGAGGTAGCAACACTATCAGTAGTAGTAGTAGTAGTAGTAGTAGTAGTAGTAGTAGTAGTAGTAGTAGTAGTACCAAAAAATAACATTACTTCTAAATGTTGTTGTTGCTGTTCTGAATTATATTACCCCCATCTGATTTGCATCATTATTACTCATGTTTTCAATCCACGCAAACAAACGCACGACCACCAACCACATGGGAGCGAGGAGGAAAAAAGTCAGTTTACAAATAAGCAGAGGTATTCAAGGAAGGTGAATAAGCGTAAGCACGAGCGCCACTACACTAATAAGGCATCCACGCATAGCTAACCACGACACACTCAGCGACACATTGCAAAACCACATGGAAAAGAAAAAAACTGAAAATCATTGAAGCATAGAGGAAGAGAGAAGAAAAATGAACATTAGTATACGCAAGGCCTTTACCAGCGGACACAGACAGAAAGGAAAGATTAAATACCTTCACTACCACTACTACTAATCACTGCTACCATCACCACCACCAACACTATTTCCATAACCCCAACTACCACCACTAACTCACACGCGAGGTTGCAACACATACCACGCACCTCTTTTACATCACCAAAGAGGAGGAGGAGGAGGAGGAGGAGTAGGAGGAAGAGGAGGGGGAGGACTAGAAAGACAAGGCCAAGGAGGAGGAGGTAAAACATGACAATAAAAAAGTTTCCAAAAAAAAGGCGCAGAACTTAAATAGCC
>NC_087155.1:21320055-21362555 GCF_035594125.1 Scylla paramamosain | reverse complement strand
AAGCTTCGGTCGGCGATCTGAGCGGACGAACGCGGCGGTCCAGACGTGACCAGGTGAACCAGACTCACCTGTGTGAATCTATAATTAAGATACGGGTGAGGCGAATGTCCGACTCCTCTTATTGACGAGTGGTACCGACGTGGCGACACAGGCAGGGATGAAGAGAAAGAGAGAGAGAGAGAGAGAGAGAGAGAGAGAGAGAGAGAGAGAGAGAGAGAGAGAGAGAGAGAGAGAGAGAGATGGGAAGGGAATGGAGGTGTGAGGTGTGGAGGGAAGCAGGGGAGAGATCGAAAAGAGGAGAGGTGAGAGAAAAAGGAGGGAAAGTTTGGGAGAGGATGGAGGGAGAAGTGGAGAGATCGAGGGGAAGAGGAGAAGTGAGAGAAAAAGGACGGAAGGTTTGGGAGAGGGTGGAGGGAGAGGTGGAGAGGTGGAGGGAGGGAGAATAGAAGACAGGAGGAAGGTAGGTTGAGGGAAGGTGGGGAGAGATCGAGGAGAGAGAAAGAGGTGAGAGAAAAAGGAGGGGATGGTTGGGAGAGGAAGAGAAGAATCAGATGGGATGGGTGGAAGGAGTGTTGGAGAGGTAGAGAGGTGGAGGGAGGGAAGGTGGGGAGACATCGAGAAGAGGAGAGGTGAGAGGAAAAGGAGGGGATGGCCGGGAGAGGAAGAGAGGATGTGAATGAGGTGGGATGGGTGGAGGGAGAGGTGGAGAGGCGGAGAGAGGGAGGATGAAGTAGGTTACGGTGGTTATAAAGAGTATACTTTCTGCTTTAAGGTACGTACTCAACCCGCGTCTTTGCTTGTCGGTGTCTTTCTTCCCTCCTTCTTTCTTTCTTAGAATATTTTTTTCTCTCTTTTGCGCCATTCATCAGGCGGCGCGTCAAGCACAGTAATGTATGACGACGTGGCGCGGCCCATTATCAGGAATAAAGAGATAAGGGCTGAAGGGGCGGCGGCTATCGTCTTCATCTTTACATGACCCTTCCCTGTGCATCCTAATTCTCCTCGTTACTCGCTGCTCCTCATCCAAAAAACCCTCCAGTTTACTGCGTGTTATACTAGACATCATCCACTTCCACCCACTTATCCACCACTACACTCTCCTGCTCTGCCTCAATTCTCCTTAACTCACTATACTCCTCCTCCCTCCCTTCCTCTCCCACTCCTTCCTTCCCTATCTCCTATCTCCTGTCCCTCCCGCCCTTCAGTGATGCCTTGCTCCACCCATCCACACTATGATTCCCTATTTTCTCTCGCTCCTCCACCGCCCTCCACCGCCCCCGTCGCCGCTAGTTGGTGGAGTAAGGTCAGCGCCCGCCCACCACCACCTCCCTGGCCATGGGCGTGGGCTGGCTGGCAAACACCCACGCCTCGGGTAACTCACGCGCTCAACCTTGCCAGATGTAACATTAAGACCAGCTCCCCCCTCCTTCTCCTCCTCCTCCTGTACCCAAGGGTTAATTAAAGGATTGTACAGACACAGGAAGGCGTCGGGCTGAATTGGGCATGGCCGTGAGGTAAGTATTGCACGGGAGGCACGGGGGAGGAATGAGGGAAGTAAGTGGGTGAAGGAAGTGAGGGGAGGTGCGGTGCTAGGTGCAGGGGAGGTGTGGGGGCGGAGGACAGGACATGAAAGGGAGATGAGAGAATGGGGAAAGGGAATAGGTAAGGGAAAGACAAGAAAGGCAGGACGATAAAGGTATGAGAGGGAAAAGCCAAGAGGGAATGATGGGAAAGGATGGGTGAATGGATGGGTGAGTAATGGGTGGACAGAATGGATGGCAGGTCTCAAGATAAATGACGAGTGGATGAGACATAATGGGTGTGTGACGGGAGGAATATTGGGCGGGGAGGAGTTGATGGGAATGAATAGGGTGCAGTGGGTGGAGTGGATGGGAGACGTGGGCTGGGGCTGATGAGTGGGTCAAGGTGGAGTGGGGGGCTGAGTGGATGAGCGCACGAGTGGATGGACAGATGAGTCTGGAGTTAAGGGAGGAAAGGGAAGGACTGGGAAGGGAAGGGCAGAGAAGGGAAGGGCAGGGAAGGACAGCCGGCGTGAATGTGCAAGTGTTGAGGGACAAACAGTGTTGAGAGAAGCCTTAATCTGATCAAGGAAAGCAAACAAATCCCCATCGTGAGTCTATAGAAGGTGACTCTCTCTCTCTCTCTCTCTCTCTCTCTCTCTCTCTCTCTCTCTCTCTCTCTCTCTCTCTCTCTCTCTCTCTCTCTCTCTCTCTCAGCCTCCGGGATTCCTTGCAACAGCACTACCTTATCTCACTTCCGCCTCGTCGTCGCCCTGAGCAAGATGATCCTCCCTTCCTCCTCCTCCTCCTCCTCCTCCTCCTCCTCCTCCTCCTCCTCCTCCTCCTCCTCCTCCTCCTCCTCCTCTTCCTCCTCCTCCTCCTCCTCTCACCTACCACCACCACCACCAACACCATCTACTACCTTTTGCGTTCTTTATAAAAAAAAACTACCCGTTCTCCTTTCCCATTATCGTCCCCAATAATAACCTTTCGTTTCTTCCTTATTAGTATGTGACGCATTTCCCATTCCCCTACTTTCATTTCCTCTTCCCCTTGCTTTCCTTGTCTCCCTCCTCCCTACCGTCAGTATTCATTCCTTATTCAGGTTTTATCTATCTTCTAATATCCTGTTTTGTTTTGTTTTGTTTTCGTGTATCCCCCCACTACCTTCCTTTATCTATTTCTCATTCTATCCTGCTTCCCATCCCCTCCTATCCATCTTGCTTTCCCGTGTTTACTTTCCCTTAACCATTCTTCACCCTAATTTAGCTTCTTTTCCTCCACCTACAATAATGATTTTTTTTTTCGTGTTCTTACCTTCCCATACCCATTTCTCACCCCTATTCAGCTCCCCTTTCTCTCCTTTTACCATTTTTTTCCGTTTCTACCGTATTAATTCTCACCTTATTCGTTTTTATTTCCTCTCCTACCACCCTCTTTCTCCATATTTATTTTCTACCTTTCTCTATCCATTCCTCACCCTATCTAGCTCTCGTTCCCCTCCTACCATCCTGTTTTTATTATTTTTTCCGTGTCCACCTCCCCCATACCTTCCTCCTAGCCATTCCTTACCCTATTCGAACACCCTCCCTTTCCCCGAAGCCAAATCTCACCTGCCGGGCTAAGATCCTCACACGCACGCTTCATTATTCCCACCCGAGTGATCCTTCAAGATGGGAAGGCCAGATTTGCATTCGCTAGGGCGCTCCATCACGTGGTCCACCCAGTCAGCACGTTATTCATCACCGGCACGCTTGCCTCTTAATCAATTAAATGATGCTGCCCTCGTTGTGAATCCGCCAGCCAGTCCCAAAGTACCGGTATTTCTTCTGCTTGTCTTCTTCTTCTTGCTCTTTATCCTCCGTCTACTTAATTTATTGTCCTCTCCTGTTCTTTTTTCTCTATTTCCACCTATTGTTTGTAATATTTTCGAGTTTTGTCCTCCTTATTTTTCTTGTTTGTAGTTTTGCTTTTTTTGGGGGGTCTTTTTTTTTTGTTTTCTTTCCTTGTTTCTTATCCACCGTCTCCTTATTGTACAGTTCCTCTCTTCCTTTTCCGTCTTCTCCATCCTCACCTATCATTTGTAATTCTATCCTGTTTCGTTATTCTTATTTTCCTTGTGTTTTGTTTCGTTTTTTTAGTTCTGATTTGTTCTTATATATATATATATATATATATATATATATATATATATATATATATATATATATATATATATATATATATATATATATATATATATAATTTCAGTTTCTTGCTTTTAGTCTCTTCTTCTTCCTCCTCCTCCTCCTCCTCCTCCTCCTCTTCCTCCTCAGCCCTTGTGTCTCTTATATACATTTAAGGTTACACGATTTCCATAACACATTAAAGAGCGAGAACACACACACACACACACACACACACACACACACACTACATCAAGAACACCCAATTAGCACCACGTATAAATACGTGTATGAATAATTGCCAGTGAACCACGTAGCGACGGATTAATAATTATGGCGACGCGTTCTGCTCCACTGGAGAGAGAGAGAGAGAGAGAGAGAGAGAGAGAGAGAGAGAGAGAGAGAGAGAGAGAGAGAGAGAGAGAGAGAGAGAGAGAGAGTTAATAAATAGCCAAGACAAGGAGAAAAAAACAAAGAAAGAGGCGAGGGTCGGGTCAAATCTGCCCACGAAGCCCCGCTATCTCCCACGAGGCAATGAGTCGAACCAACAAGCCGAGATGACTTCATTATAATCGCGTTTCAGGCCTCAATCAGCGACACCATTACGAGACCCGCGATAACCCGTGACCCGCCGCCAAGGGGACCCCATGCTAAGCAGGTACACGCGCCCCACACGGAATAAGGAAGGAGGAGGAGCAGTGCACAGTCACGCCCTACCACGGCCACCACCCAAGCCATCCGTGCTGCACCTTACACACGTACGTACATTATTCTCCTCCTCCTCCTCGTTCTCCTCCTCCTCCTCCTCCTATATCCTTCCCTTCAACCTCCTCCTCATCCCGCTGTCTTTCCTTCCTTCTTTATCCTTTCTTCCTTCCCTCTTTATTCCCCCCTTCCTTTCGTATATTTCATATTATCTTCTTTTCTTCTCCTCCTCCTACTTAACTATCTTCTATCCTCCAGTAACAGTTAGTGTAAGATAGTTATGCAAACCGCCGACTATGCTCCTCAAGGCCTGTTGCTGTTTGTCCTTCTTTTGTATTCCTCTTCCCGTCGTCACCTTCCTTTCCTTACTTTTTCTTTCCTTCAATCTTCTCTTTCCCCTGCTCCTCCTTCCCTTCTCCTTCTTCCTTATCCTCGTATTACAACTGCTATTTCCACTACTACTACTATTTCTCCACCTCCTTTTCATGGATCATCTTGTTCCCAATCCCACCCTTATCTATTATTCCTCATTTTACTATTTTTATTCCCATTCTTCCTCCTTACAGACTTTCTTCCCTCCCTGTCCGTAATTTCTTTCTTTTGGCTTTTACTTCTTTTCCTCTTTTCTCTTTTTATTCAAACTTATCTTTCTTCGCTGCCTTCTTTTCTTACATAAGGTAGCACGTGGAAGAGAGAGAGAGAGAGAGAGAGAGAGAGAGAGAGAGAGAGAGAGAGAGAGAGAGAGAGAGAGAGAGAGAGAGAGAGAGAGAGAGAGAGAGAGAGAGACGAGAGAGAGAGAGAGAGAGAGAGAGAGAGAGAGAAATGAACAAAAAAACAGAGCTGACACAAAAGGATCAACGTGTCGAGAGCAGTAAAGAAGATAAAAGAGGAAGGGAAAAAGACGTCTAGATAGAAGAAAACGCACATCGAGAAGGAGAAGAGGACGAAGAGGAGGAGAAGGAGAAGGAGGAGGAGGAGGAGGAGGAGGAGGAGGAGGAGAAGGCGGGTACTGGTGACCTGGGAACCATAAAACAGATACCCTTTCCTCACGCACCCAAGACAACAAGGACACCTTTGAGAGAAACTTAAGTATGTTACGTACAAAATCTGTCTCTCTCTCTCTCTCTCTCTCTCTCTCTCTCTCTCTCTCTCTCTCGTCCTCCTCTCTCTCTCTCTCTCTCTCTGATCCTAACCTCCTTTTCGCCTCTCTCCCTTTCCCTCTCACCCTCTCAGCCTCTCTCCCTCTCAACCTCCTCTGCCTCCTCTTCCCTACATCACCACCATCACACATTCACTCAACGCGCTGCTTCCTCCTCCGCCCTCCGCCTATCGATATTACCATCGTCCAATCAGCACCCGAAACACACGTCTCCTACGCGTCCGGACTCGCTCCAGTGCCGCAACCACCGCCGCCTCCTCCTCTTCGTCCTCTCCCTCCTCCTCCGCAGGGTGTTTTGTAACCCCATGACGTCACATACTCTCCCACTTCAGGGGCGGCGGCTCCAGGAAGCGTCAATGCAGGTGTTCGGGGAATGCTGTGCTTGCTGTCCTGGCCGTCTCGTCCCCCGCGCAGCGCAGGTGATCCAAAACTCTGCGTTCCCGGGAGTCACCTTTAGACAGCCCGCGGCCGCCTCTCATCGCCTCCCGCGGTATGCACGGAGGCCAGAGTCGCATGAATTATTTATTTTACCGCCTTCACCAATTACTAGAGGCGTCCTGTAATTGGTTCCCGTGGGATATGCGATCTATTCCCGCGACGGTTCCGCTCCGGTTTGGCTTTTTTAATGCGTGTTTTGGCTGACCAGCTGGCAAGAATGCGAGATATTTAAGCTTGTTACGGGGTCCGTTTCCCAGATCTACCTTCCCCGGCCCTTTCTTCCTCTTCCTCCTCTTCCTCCTCCTCTCCTATGATAGAATCTCACACTATGAGCATGCAGCAAACATGCATCTGTGCACGCTAACTAGCTTCCACACACTCCCACTGCCTCTCATTCACCGCTACCTCTCCGTCACTCACTGCCTTCCTCCTTCCATCCCTCCATCACCACACACACTCCTCCCTCCCTCACTCCATCACCCCCAACTGTACATCACCCTATCCTGCTTCGTCCCATCCTCCCCAACTCTCCCTGATTCCCCTTACCTCCTCCTCCTCCTCCTCCTCCTCCTCCTCCTCCTCCTCCTCCTCCTCCCCAGGCTTCTTTCACCACGCGCTTGGCTTATTTATTTTGTCCTCTTTTTGTGTGCTTTATCTCACTCTTCAGTTAAGTTCTTTTGTGCTCGTCTTCCCTGTTGTGTACATGTCTGTTTGTTCGTTCTCTCTTTTCTTGTCTGCTTGCTTCTCTTCTCTATTCGCTCCTCCCTCCATCTCGCTTGCCGCCTGCCGCCGCCGCCGCCTCCGCCTCCTCTTTCTCGCTACTGTGTGCGTACGTATACTTGTATGACGCAGTTTCTCTCATGTACGGGTGTGTACGTTCTCTCTTTCCCTGATGTCTATACTTTTCTCTCATTTACATTTCTATCCGTCTAGCGCTCCTAATTATACGTTTCTCTCACCTTGCCACTTCCCTCCCTTCTTCCGTAACTACCCTTCCTTTCCCTTCCCTTGCCTTGCCTTGCCTTGCCTCGCCTCGCCTCGCTGTTGATTCACCCTTCGTATCATCGCCTCCCGGGGTCCGCTCCTCTCGCCTCTTTTCTTCCATATACACCCTACTCGTCCAGTTCCCTCCATATCCCAGCTCGCACTCCGCCTCAGCCAGCACCACCTGCCACCAGCACCCACACACTCTCCCTCCACAGCTGAGCCGCCCACAGCCCTGGATTATCAAGGGCGTGGGTTAAGCTGGAGACGCCCACAGGCGGGACGCGTTACCCCGACAACGCCCAAAAGGTGGCCCCGCCCATTCTGCCCCCAGCAACCCCCTCCTACTCCCTCCTCCTTCTTTCCTCCCCCCCATTCCTCCACTACTCCTTCTATCCTCCCTAACCCCCTTCCTAGCCCCCACCCCTCCACCACCACCACCATCACCACTACCTCTGCTCTCTCCCTCCCTCCCTCCCTCCCTCTCTCCCTCGGCAGACTCTACAACTGCTATACTTTCATTTGTTTCTCTCGCCTGTTCCTCGTCACTCCCTGTTTAATTCACGCTGCGAGTGTCGTTAATGTCATAGAATTTTCTTTGATTGCCTGAACATCAGCATAGACTCGCCCCGAAGGATGTTCTCCCAGTGGGTAACTCTCTCTCTCTCTCTCCTCCTCTCTCTCTCATCTCTCTCTCTCTCTCTCTCTCTCTCTCTCTCTCTCTCTCTCTCAGTGGTGCAGGTGGGGCGTACGGGTACATTTTAATTAGTTGTGTTGATCAGGTCGATGGTGACTTGTGGGTCCCGCTGATTGGGATGTTGTTGGGGGTACTTTGTCAGTGGTACGCCACCCCCCGCCCCGCCACCACCCCCCACCACGCCGCTGCCTTGGCTACTAACCGCACCACACCACCACAAGGACACCGACATCATCACCACCACCACCACTACCACCAGCAGCAGCACCATCACCACTACCACCACCACTATACTGTAGGTGTTGTTATGATGGCAGCGCTAATGTTCTCATTGATATTGCTGCTCCTGTAACTTTTCTGTCCTGTTCCGTCAATGTTATATGTACATTAGCATCAAACACACACACACACACACACACACCACACACACACACACACACACACACAGATCAGCCATCGCAGTCACGTCACATAATGGTGTTGATTACATCCACAACCGCAGTCACCGCACAAACACCCACCACTGGTGACTGCACTCATTGCTGCAAATCACACTTACACACACACACAACACACACACACACACACACACACACACACACACACACACACAACACACACACACACACACACACACACACACAGGAAGCACCCCCCCAAAGGAACAAATAACACCTCAGGCAAATATGTACATGTTGACTCTTGACTCATTATAGTGAAAGGAAAAACTGAGGATAAAGTAGTTGGTCCCACAGTGAGACGTACACGCACGCACGTACGCAAGCACACGTACACAAACACACAATAGAGTAACACAGACAAAAAAAAAATTTGAAGCAGCTGGGAAATCTCACGGAAACTGTATTTAATAATAAGAAGGGTAGTCAAGTCAGTACTTCCTCATAACAGAACACACACAACACCACTCTGCTCTTCAGTCCACGCAGTACTAAGAGCAAAAACTCAAGTCCTCGTCCTCTTCCTTCTACTGCGTATCGCGCTGCGGCAACACGCATGTTTTAGTGAGCAGATTAATTATTCAAACAAAACAACTATATCGGCATCACCATCACCACCACCACAACGAAAACACGCCCATGTTTCCGCAGTCTCACCACCCACGCCGCGGCTCGCCCACCCACCACCACCACCACCACCACTTGCCCCACAAGGTCAAAACGAGACCAAAAATCAAACGATAATCAATACTGCCACTGACTGGACGACGAGCGAGGCCGTTCAGCGAGTGGAGGAAAAGAGCGCAAGCCACAAGTAGCCTGAGAAGGTGTCCAGATCAGCTGATTGGAACCACAACCCGCCCCGGGCAGCGCCGCCTCCGCGTCTGGACAAGCACGGCGAGGAAAACCACTAAACGATAATCCAACTTTTTTTTCTCAGCCTCCATGAATAGTTCAACGCAGGCAGGACTCCAAGCTCGGCTGGCTAAACGAACCGCTGGTGACGAGTGGCAGCCGTGTTGCTTCCCTTACCTCCATAATGTCACCAAACTTTAAAAGTGGTTTCCTTCCCTTATTCAAATGGCTCGCGGGCCAGACGACCTCCACTGCACGCGCTCAAGGACTTGCTGTTGTTCCCTTGCTGACCTGGCACTGCTGTGTGTGTGTGTGTGTGTGTGTGTGTGTGTGTGAGCGCAAGTTTCCTGTCTGCAGCGGTACTCTACTAAGACTACACAGTAAGGCGGACTGTGTCTAATTGTTCAGATGTACTACACAAGACTTGTCTTCTACTATATTGCAAAAAAAAAATAAATAAAATATTGGAGAATTTTATAAGCCAATCTAAATGTATATACAGGTGATATATATTTTTCAACAAGTTACCCTTGTCAGCGCGTCCCACAAGTGGTCACGAGGGTTGGGCTGTGCGGCGCATTACGATGAGCTCCTCGCCGCCCCTTGACACCAACACTCGAGATCCTGGAATAAAAATATTTCCACCAGATTTTCAGTCCTCCACAGGATAAAAAAAGACTCATTAATAGCCAAAAAAGGAAACGCCATTAATGCACGAGCACGAGAGTTGCGGGAAGCGAGGACAGCTCGTTTTAAACAAAGTTAACAGTGTTTTGCCTCGAAGTGCAGGGTTGCCTCACTCTGTCAGTCTTCTGTCGCCCCTCGCCTCACCTCCTCCTCTTCTTTCTTCTCCTACTCTTCCCCTCACCTGACCCCCTCCTTTCCTGCCTCACCCTCCTGCCTCACTACTTGACCTCACAACCTTGCCCACTCCATCGCCCTGCCTCAATAGGTTACAACACACACGCTAATGACAAACCAAACGAGGCCTTACGTTACATAATAATAAAAAACTAATCTTCCATACTGCCAACGCCGGTCTCTCTACTTGACCTTCCACAACCCTGCCACACCTCAGTCCAGCCTGGAACAAGGATGCCAGTGACAAGACGAATTCACTTAGGCGCTACGTATTTAAGAAATTAATAAGCAGTAAAGTGTGTGAGGAAGCAGAAAAAGAAGCTGAGTGGTGAGGAGGGCGCGGTACTCTAATCAAGGGACGGAGAGGTGTGAGTACATGATTAATGGATGAGAATGTGAGTCAGGCTTAGACGGAAGTACAGTAATGCTTCTTTATCTCGTGTCCCAATTTTCGTTAATTCCACTGATCAAACACTGCACTCCCGCCATTAATGACAATAGCGACGCGGTGAAGCTGAGGGTCTTATGGACACCTCACACAGTTTACGAAGCCCCGGAGTACAAATTATCACATCTTGGCTTCCCTCCGCAGCGCTACATCACATGGGGGAGGAGGAGGAGGAGGAGGAGGAGGAGGAGGAGGAGGAGGAGGGAGGAGGAGGAGGAGGAGGGCGGTGAGCAGCGTGCCCGGCGGCCAACCACGAAGCCCCATGACGGTAAGGTACACGCCTCCCTCCCTGCCTCCCTCCCTCCCGCCGCACGCCGCCTCGACTCATCAGCCCAGAAAGCCTTACAATCAGAGTACGAAAAGGGTAATTAAAGCGAGGGGGGGTGGACGGCAATTAGAGGCAGGTAGTGGGCTGGTAGGTGAGGCAGGATAATAATGCGAGGGTGGGCTGGCTGGCTGGCTGGGCTGGCTGGCCGAGGGAGGCTTGCGTCACCCCCAGCCCCGCACAGCACGGCCCGCCCCGTGTCTCCTACGCTCCCTTGCTATCTGGCTCCACCCGACCTTTTTTGGTATGCATTTTAATATTATAACAATCTTCCATGCTTTCGTTTCGGTGGTGAGGCCTTTCCCTCGCATCGCTGGGCCCGAGCTCTGGTGGTGGTGTCGGCTGCCGCTGCTCCCACGCTGGAGGCTGTCCGGGGCTCAGAAACCTTCGCGCGCCAAGATAACTTCCCACCAAAACGTGCCCGCATCGGTTATTTACTGGGCGTTTTCGGTCGAATGAGGGATTGAAGACGATAGTTGGGCAGTTGTCTGTGTGAAGTGGACGAGGCCAGAAGGAGGCAGCGGGGCCTCTCTCTCCCTGCACACAACGTCTCTGCCGCTCACGCTGCAGGTGCCTCTGCCAGGAGGCCAAGTTGTCACTTGATCATTTCTCCACGAAGGTGAAAGTCACATCTCGTATGGTGAGGTCCCTTCGCGGCAGGCGACCATAAACAGTGCCACACTCCCAACCTGGTGCTGGTGTTGTTGCTGCTGCTGCTGCTGCTGCTGCTGTTGTTGCCGCCACCACCATCGCCGCCGCAACCACACACTCTGGAGACTCAGTCTAGCGCCACACACCAGGCCGCGAGGGTGGGCATCCCGTGCCCTCCCTCTTCGCTCCGGTCTCTCGGACCGCAGCAGGTGCATCCTTAGGACTGAGTAACCTCAAGTCATTAGTGACTTCACTCAAAGCGCCACCGAGAATACTGAGGTACGAGGAGTGATCCCGTGGTGCTGCCTGCGTGTTGTGAAGGACCCGGAGTGCCGCAGGTCCCTGTGAATGAAGTGACGTTGGAGTTGTCGGCTGTGAATGAACATCGCGCAAGGTGACACGGCCCACTGACTGCTGTGCTTCAGCCTCACGCACACGCTCGCCTCTGACGGTAGGTGTTGATACAGTGTAGTGTGGTGTGGTGTGTGGTGTGGTGTAGTGTGGTATTGTGTGGTGTAGTGTGGTGTGTTGTGTTGTGTTGTGTGCATTCGTGTTGCTTGTTTGTGTGTTTTGTGGTAAAAGACATTGTATTGCACAGGATCCTTACATGCAATGCATTTTAATGATTTCTTACTGACCGTGTGTTTCCTACGATATGCTGCGAATGTTCATATGAGTGACACTGATAAATAATATGACGCAAGGGATATAGTGCGTTGTAGTGACTCTTAGCTAAACAAATCCTGAATTGGACATTGCGTGAGTGTTGATCAGTCCCGCGGCAGGACCCCAAATGCTCCTTACACCCTCAGCTTATCACAAAAATCTATTACGGCCATAAAACTTGTGGCTGCCGAAGGAGAACCCGACTAATAGCCCAGTTTTTCCCAACCACCAAAAGAGGCTTATCCGCCACCCTCCGTCAGTCTCATAAATGTCTCGAGTTCTTATCTCCTCCCTTTTCACTCTTTGATTACGCCCAATGGGCAGAAAATCACAGAGAAACGGCAATATAGTTACATACAATTGCAAGAGAGTAGCGGTGTTGGCCCGAGGTGAAAGCTGGCAAAAGGTTGCCTTATAAGGTATAATGTATTAGGAGTCAGCAGACGGCCTTTTTATCTAGCGGTTTGATAGTCGTGCACAGCTGTTAATTCTTCGTTGTTATTGGCTTCGTGTGCATCATATTTTGAGGAGTTTTTGTCTGTAAGTGGTTGTGAATGTGAACTTGTGCCTGGGATGATGAGAAAACGCGGGTAGGCAGACGAGCAACAGGTTATTGAAGGAGGTGCAAGAGCCAGCCATGCATTTGTCATTCACACCACGCTCTCCTCCTCGCCTGGCGACTAATAAATATCCATTCGCTGCTTGCCGGGGAACGTGTGACGGAGGCTTCACTCGAGTCCCTTTCATCAAAGCCAGCAGAGTGCGCAGAGTGAGACAGGGGCGACGGGGCATCTGCTATCGATAGACAGCCACTGTACTATTCTTTGCGTAGATCTTCGTGAATGACCCAGTGATTGGAAGCTGTGGACCTGCAAGAGTCGGGAAAGCGAGCGGCTGAGCAAGAGCCGACGGCATCTCTTGGGCTGACCTCACCAGGAATTTTGATTACGTTGGGAGAATGTGCGGGCTGAACGGGAGGGTGAGGATGGCGCCGCCCTCCTGACTGATAAAAATACGCGACTGCTATTTCCTCTCTCTCTCTCTCTCTCTCTCTCTCTCTCTCTCTCTCTCTCTCTCTCTCTCTCTCTCTCTCTCTCTCTCTCTCTCTCTCTCCTCCGCAACAAAATCGGGACCTGCTCGGACTGGAGATTTCAACACGACAGTAGAAAGCTACGTATGTCATCACCTGCATTTTTATGTGGCCAGCAAGGCAACCCGTCATCAGGCACTGGCCCCCTTTATATCTATTACGACTAATTTCACAGCGCTTTACGACCTAATTAGCTGCACGAGCTCCCGGACTCTACCCGCTTTATCCCATTAAGTTCAGAAAAATGGCGCACAACTTATCACAACAAGCAGTTCACCCAAGTTATTTGCATAGAAAGGACGCCTGAATGTGCGTGGCAATCTACGCATTTAAGATATCACTGCAAGCCAGGGAGAAACTCGAAACCGCGGAAAAGTGAACTTCTACACTGGAGATGTCTTGATGCACGCGGGCACGAGCGCACACACACGCGCACACACACACACACACACACACACACACACACACATCACACACACACACACACACACGCACACACACACACACACACACATTGCCCTCTCCTCCTCCTCCTGCTGCTGCTCCTGCTCCTCCTGTTCCTCCTCAAGATAATGTCACACCCAGTCACAGTAAGCTCAAAGCCTTTCAGTTTCTTTGGCTCCTGCCGTCGACCTCTCATAGCTACCGAAACTCCCTCCACCTCCTCCTCCTCCTCTTCCTTCTCCTCCACCTTCTACTCTCCCACCCCATGTCCCTCTCCTCCCCGCCATCTGAGACTGTCATGGGACTGCCTCATAAGGAAAGTCCAAGTCGCCCCCAGTCTTGGCCAGGCGGGGAGGAGCACAGAACCGGGAGGGGGATACACAAGTGTTGCCCTCTCAGGAGTCCCAATATCCCGCTGGTTCTCGGAAGGAAAGGGTCACTGATGCACAACGTTGGGAAATCTTCAACGTTCACATACTGGCACGTTTACATTCATGAGCAACAAGACATACATACAGGAATACACAAACAGTGTAGGGGGGAGGAAATGTGTATTACTGAATTTACAAGCACACAAGCAGGCATACGTATGAACACATGTAGTTGCTGCGAAGAACGTATACATAGTTGTTTAGTCACGCACACACACACACACACACACACACACAAACACACACACACACGCATTCCTGAGCGTGGGGTGTACAGGTCGACAGTAAGTGGCGTCCAAGGAAGCGAAGGAGTATTACACGTTGCTTATTAGACAGATACATAAAGGGATAAGAAGGCACATTATCGCGTACGTGTGTGTGTGTGTATGTGTGTGTGTGTGTGTGTGTGTGTGTGTGTGTGTGTGTGTGTGTGTGTGTGTGTGTGTGTGTGTGTGTGTGTGTGTGTGTGGGTGTGCGTCTTTATCAAGTATCTTTCCGTCTGTGTTTTCGTCTGTGTATTTGTTTCTTTGTACGCATGTGTGTGTGTGTGTGTGTGTGTGTGTGTGTGTGTGTGTGTGTGTGTGTGGTGTGTGTGTGTGTGTGGTGTGTGTGTGTGTTCTGGGTGGAGATGTCTGGGTATACACTCCTTGTAACATTTTACTTTGCATTTCACGTAATAAACGTTAAAAACTGCATCGTAATGGAAGGGAGAGTGAAGAGTGAAGGTAAAGAGAGAATAAAACAGAAAAAAAAATAAAAACAAGTGATAGAATTAATATGACAAAGGAAGAAAGGAGGAATGAATATGGATAGAGAACAAGAATAAAAAGAGAAGGAGGAGTGAAAGGGAAGGAGGGACAAGAGGAGGGAAAAAACATGGTATCGAATTAAGTAAGAGGGAGGGAAGGAGAGAGAGAGGTAAAGGAACGCACCATTAAGAAATAAGTAAAGGAACGTACCATTAAGAAATGAGAGAGAGAGAGAGAGAGAGAGAGAGAGAGAGAGAGAGAGAGAGAGAGAGAGAGAGAGAGAGAGAGAGAGAGAGAGAGAGAGAGAGAGAGAGAGAGAGAGAGAGAGAGAGAGAGAGAGAGAGTCACGTGGCACCTTTGTTTGTGTATGTTGTCCACACTCCCCGGGGGGTCTGGCAGCGATCAGGAAAGGGGGGGAAGGGAGGGTCTGGTCTAGTGTGTGTGTCTGGTCTAGTCTTCTCTTCCCTCCCCCCTTCTCTCCCCTTTTGTCCTCTCCCCTCCCCCTCTCCTTCTCTTTTTTTCTTTCTTACGCTTCTCTTTTTTTTCTTTTCTTCTTCTTCTGAGTGTCTTCTTTCCTCCTCATTTCATTCAGGTCTCTTATCCATCTCATCTCTACTCTCTCTTGTCTCCTCTTCTCTCACTTCTGTCAATCTTTTCACCACTAATCTCGTCTTCTATCCTCTCTTTTCTTCCCTAATCTCAACTCTTGCCTGGTTCTTCTCTTTTCTCTATTCTCACCTCATCCTGCCTCTTCGCTCACTCTCCTTTCATCCTGACCTTTCCTTTCTTCTCCTTGTCCATCCCTCCTCCTCCTCCTGCTCCTCACAACAGGTGCATGAATACCTCCATACCTGTCCCACATTCACACTCAATTCCCATTCTCTTTCTTTCTCTCCACACGCACCTTTCCTCACCCCTTCCTCTCAGACAGATCTACTCCTCTTATTCTGGTTTCTTGGTATTCTTCACTGCTTACACCACCTCCACCTCCTTCTCCTCCTCTTCCTTCTCTTCCTCTTCCAAATGTTCGTTCCTTTTCTCCATAAACTAGTCTTTTCTATGTGTGTTCCTAAACCCCCCCCCCCCCCCTCTCTCTCTCTCTCTCTCTCTCTCTCTCTCTCTCTCTCTCTCTCTCTCTCTCTCTGTAGCACACTCAGCAGACATTATAATAACTCGTGTATCTGCCAAATGTGATGAATGTTTGGCAGTGTTGTGTGTGTGTGTGTGTGTGTGTGTGTGTGTGTGTGTGTGTGTGTGGTGTGTGTGTGTGTGTGTGTGGTGTGTGTGTGTGTGTTACGTTCACAAGGATTCCTACCCACCTACCTGCTACGTCACACACACACACACACACACACACACACACACACATACACACACACACACACACACACTTTCTGTAACCTTCACTCTGTTTATTACTTGTACACGTGGGCGGACGAGACCTAACCTGGATATTATTATTATTTGTGAGTTGATTGTATTATTCCTGAATGTATTACTACAGTCAGAGAGAGAGAGAGAAGAGAGAGAGAGAGAGAGAGAGAGAGAGAGAGAGAGAGAGAGGAGAGAGAGAGAGAGAGAGAGAGAGAGAGAGAGAGAGAGAGAGAGAGACGAAAACTCTCCGGTGTATATTTGCCCCGTTCTTGAATTTATGGCACGCCTGAGGGTCCTAGATCTCTCTCCTCTCTCTCTCTCTCTCTCTCTCTCTCTCTCTCTCTCTCTCTCTCTCTCTCTCTCTCCTCTCTCTCTCTCTCTCCTCTCTCTCTCTCTCTCTTTCTGTATTATGAACGTCCCTGCCCCGCCTTGTGAGCGGCACTTAAGCGAGGCGGTCCCAGAATGCCAGTAATCTTGTGAATTTTCCCTCCCATATATTCTCCCACGTACGCCACCCACGTCCGCCTTGACTTATGGGAAGAGTTGCTAATTAATTGAAATATTAACAGTGCGCGGGCCAAGATGTTACTAAATTGCCAGGTAAGTTACCTGGCTGGTCACGATCACCTGGCGGCGCGCGGAGGTGGGAGGGCGAGGAGGGAGGAGCGGGGAGGGAGGGTGGGAAGGTGAGAGTGATAGAGGGAAGGAGGGTGTTGCGGAGAGAGAGGGAGGAGTACGTGGGGATTTGAGGAAGGTAAGGGAAGAAGCGGAGAGGGAGAATGAAAATATGTAGGCTTCTCAAGACAAGGAGGAGGAGGAGAATGATGTGAAGAAAGAAAATGGAGGCAAAAAAGAAAGAAAAATCATAAAAGTACAGTAAACCGTAAATGGAGAGCGATATATATAAATAAAACAACGAAAGAAATAAGAAGGACACTGATGAAAGCAGGAGGAAGAGGAGAACGAAGAAGCGCAAGAAGAGATGGAGGAATAAGAAGAGGAGGAGGTGGATTATAAGGTTCGAAAAGATAAACTGTCGCCTGATCTGAGTTACGAGACGTTGATACTTTTTTTAATGTTTTCACCCAAATTTTCCTTAAGAGAGAAACCCAAAAATTTATCACTGAGGACGCCGGAATGTTGCATAACTAAAATGTAGATATTTCGTCCCCTGCATAAAATAAATGTTAACTTTCCAAAAATTCGATTCCGCTGAACATATTTGCATTAAATTTCACAGGATATATTTTCACGGTATTTGGTGGTGATGGCGGCGGTGGTGACGATGGTAATAATGGTGCAAGCGCCGGTGTTCGTTCTCGTGTTGGCTCAGGAGGAAGAGAAAGAGGAGGAAGAGCAGGAATATGAAGAAGAAAAGGAGGAGGTGGAAGGGAGGTCAACGAGGTAAAGGACTTTTTTCTCAAGATTTATTACGTATGGCAGAGAGATTATGGTCTTGATGATTGATGTCTCGAGGAAAGCGGCAGTGAGGTGCGCCACACTTTCTAACACACTTAAGTTATTCATTTTCCCCTCATTCATCAGTCGTGTCAGAGAGGCGACGGTAGTGGGAGGAGGCAATGCTTGTGACTCTGAGCTTTAATTCTGTCTATGGAAGTAACTTGTCTAATTATACAGAATTATAAGTTGTGGTGGTAGTAGTAGTAGTAGTAGTAACAGTAGTAGTGGTAGTGTGTGGTGTGTGTGTGTGTAATATAACACTAGTGTATACATTGTGTCGTACTGAGTTTGTAACCTAGATCCCTTTTTTTTCATCCCTGTGAATAAATTAGGAAACAGTCAGATTAACCAGGTAGCCGCGTGTTTTTGTAGGTGAAGGGAAGCATTATCTGACCTTATCAGCAAAGACAAATACAGCACCTTTCTTATGCCACACACACACACACACACACACACACACACACACACACACACACACACACACACACACACCAGTATCCAACAAGCGGACACAACTCGCCAGGATAAGCATCAGGATCCACAAGAGGGCGCTGATAGCTTTACCCCGGGCTTAGGATGAGGATACGAACCCTCCGTCTGATGTTCCTTTGGTCTCGTTTCAGGTGGTGGGTGTCGGCTCGACGGACGACGACTTGGACGGACGCCAGCCTGCCATCCTGCCAGCCTCCGCCCGTCTGACTGTCCTGCTCGGCCTCACCTTGGCCCCTCCCGCCCGGTTCACGACGCTAAGGACGTTGAACATCTCCATAGGAACGAACGACGACTCTCAAGACGACCACAGCGACAGAAACGAGTGGAAACGCTAACCGGGACGAGATAAATCGCTGTAGAAAGAAAAAAAAAACATCTCGCGATAGGTTAAGTTGTAGCTCGGTGTTCACGACTGTTAGGAGTAATCCAGCGACTTTAACAAATTAATAAGTCGAGACAGTCCTTATAAAGCGAATGTTAGGCGATTATCCCACGCCCTGAGGAGCAGCGGACCACGTGAAGCCTTCCAGAGAGTTCTGGCAGAGATAGGAGAGAGGAAGTGGCCTCGAGGCAACGCAGTGTGCAGCGACTTCAGTCTACAGCAGCCGATCGGACGTGTCATCCTCCCCGACACAGCTGTTGCTTCGCCGGGTCATCTCAGGTAGAGGGGAGTGCTCGTAAAACCATTGAAAGGTGCCGAGGATCTCCTGCCAGAACAGCCAGCCCACCCGACTCTACGACCTGATTGTAGTCGTAGAATCGAGGGAGGATCATCAGCGCGTGGGGGCGGCGGTTCCCTCACAGCAGGACCTCTGGGTGATGTAGCCCGCCATCCACACCCCGCTGAGCCACCAGCCCGGCCTGGCATCCGCCAACTCTCTCCATCACCCACCCTCAGCAAATCACCCACAGAATCTGACGGATATCATCGGTACCTGTTTATACGTCTCCTGCTCCTGCATCGCCCTCGTCAGCGTCTCAGTCTTTGCTGAGGACACCCTCGCAGCAGCCAGCAAATATTTCCTCAGGAAGAACAAACTCAGACGGTTCCCATAACGCAGAGGCGCCGCAGAGTCTCTCCACCTCCCACCCTCGCCTCCCACCCTCGTCGCCACTTTGCATGGTGTAAACTGACACCGCGGGTTCCTGGTTCCATCACAGTACCCGCCGCCCTCCTCCGGTCCCAGTCAAACGACAACTATACTTATCTTCAACATCCCATTTGCGTCCTTGTGTCGGCCTTACCGCTGATGATCGATATACACACAGCAAGCAGAGGACTGGAGTAGTAGGCAGCTCCCCCACATACCGAGCGCGACACCGACCCACCGCACGCTTTGTTGTGGCCTGGTAGGGAGGCTGCCTTATCAGAGGCGGGGACGCACACTACCCACTGATAAGCCTCTCATTCTTCCTGGCGCGGGCGTGTTATCACCAAGCTGTACACCGCTGCGAAAAAGAACTCCCTAGCGAGGTATCCGGCAACACAGAGCAGAAAAAAGGAAGCCAGATTGAGATCAAGACTAGTGAGGCAACTTGTGACTGGAGTGAAAAGAAGTGAGCTTTATGGTATCGGCGGTGGGTTGTGGTCGCCTAGAGTGACGTTAATAGGAGCCACCTGGAGCCCCGAGGACGGACTACAGTGCAACTAAGACCGAGTCTCTGTTCACGAGCGAGTCACTGTCACTTCTGTCTGCTGCAAGGAAAAACAGTCGCAGAAAAAAGGGTCACAGCAAGTAACAAAGATACACCTTCCCTTCCTTGTCCAGTGTTTAGTTATCGTGTGATCTGCCATAAAGCCACAAAAAGTAATCACGTGTCAACACACAACTACTATTTCATACTTCAGAGAGACAATCGGGAGTCGTGTTTCAGGTCTCACGGCCAAGATAACAGGCATTACAGTAATCGTTTCTACATGCTAATCGGCGGCCTCTAGAGGGACTACCTGGAACCACAACGACACCGCACTCTTTAGGCTCTTTAAGGTTAATGCATTAGCTGTGTGTGAGTCAGCGTGTGTTTGTCATTTACTTGGGAAGCTCCAAATGGTTGTAATCTCCTCGTGAAAGAATAGCATTAGGCAAGTTTTATAAACTACACGCTAAAACAAACTCTTAGGTTGTTCTGTAAACTCTTATGCAAATTGCTTCTCTCGTGTTTACTCTTCGATTTTAAATACGGTGTTTTGTGCTCTCTGGGAAACACAGCCCCGGGAAACGTGACTATACTGAAAACGGGCCTTGAAGTGAAGCTTACACATAAGCAGCGAATCATAAATCTTGGTGATTTGTACCTGCCCGCGGCGTGACGTGAGGTCTACCTGTAGAAAGGAAGAAGGAGGTGCGAGCCCCAGGCGCGTCAGAAGCCTACACAAACAACTCGGAGCAAACACCCCCACTTCTTGAAGCTCCAGCGCGACCCCCGCCGGCTCACACGCACCCAAGCCGATCCCAGACGCGTTCGAGCCCCGGGGTGAAGGTGGCAATAAATCACACCTGTGCACATATTTCTGTGGGGTGATGTGTTTGTTGGCCCGCCGGCACTTAATGACGGAATCAGCTAAGCTCTCCACCTGAATAAATACTTGTGTTGTGTACCTGCGTGCCTGTGTGTCTGTGTGTGCTGTGTTGTGGTGCGTTGTGTGCTTGTAATTTCCTGTCTGCCTGCGTGCTTAGTAAAAGTAAGGCAACATGAATATGGACGCTAAGAACGGGGGCAAGTACGCCCTCAGGACTAAGTCGATCATCAAGAGAATAGAATCCGAAAAGAACAGAGCAACGACGAAGAGGAAAGAACCGAAAGAGAAACAGAAGCCTCCGCCACTCAGCAAATACCGACGCAAGACCGCAAACGCGCGGGAGAGAAATAGGATGAAGGAGATTAACGACGCCTTTCTCACCTTGCAGCAGTCCATCCCAGACCTTCCCGGTGCTGACGCAGAGAAGCTCACCAAGATCACGGTGCTGCGACTCGCTGTCAACTACATTAACGCCCTCGCCGGTGTGCTCAACGAGGACAGCGTCTGTCCAACCGATATCGAGGACGTGAGGGAACTGTGGTGTTTAGAAAATGCGCACATGGCCCGACCCGAGCATTGTGTACGACCCGTCATAAGAACTAACAAAGTGTCCGGCGGAAACCCGAATAAAAGTAAATGTAGTGCCACCGGCAAAACGAACCCGCCCACTGGTATCAACAACAACAACAATAACAATAACAACAACAGTAGCAAAATGTCTAAGACGAAGTGTCCCTCCGTCGGTAAAACAAATGACAATCGAAGTAAAAATTGCCTCGGTGGCAAAACGATACCGAAGCGGCCAAGCAAATCAAAGAGTAAAACGAAAGTGTGCAAGACGGCGAGCATAGCGACCAGTAACGGCGCGTACATCACCCTCAAGAATGTGGCGCTGCAGACGCCGCCGCACAAGCTGGGCAAGCACGCCAACAACGAGCCCCTCATGATGTCCATGACGGTGAAGCGGCCGCGGCAGGAGCACTACTCGGCGCCTCGCGAGACCAAGATGCCGAGACTAGAGCCCATCATGTCCGTGACGTCCGTGAACCAGCCGCAGCTCGCCCTCACGCCCTGCAGGACTGACCTGTGTCACGTGCCTGCCTCCATACCAGGACACGACACCCCAGAGCCCCTAATAGGGGCGACGCCCTTCACACCACGCCACTACACCGGCCCCTCCTCCCTCACCCTCTACCAGCCCACCGAGACCACCCCCATCAACGTGGTGCAGGACCTCGACAGTCCTGTGGTAAGGAATGACGTACTGCTCGAGTTCCCAAGAAGCGGCCGACACTTCAGCGACTCTTCCAGTGCCGACTCCGCCTTTTCCAGCGAGGGCTCAGCTCCCCCCAGCCCTCTCACCAGCTTCAGCTCCATGACACCCGCCCCGGTGCCCATCGGCGACACCTCGCCAGCATTCTCCGTCACCTCGAGCGACTTCTCCGTCTGTGGGTCAACCTCAGACTGTGACAGCGTGCTGACGTCGCCCATGGAGCTCACCAGCTTGCTAGGGGACGACCCCTTCCGGGAGCTGGACCACTTCACCTCAACCTTCGCCGATGGCGACGACACACTCAACCTATTACTGGCGCATTCTTCGTCCAACTTCATGTGTGCAGAGATTGAGGACTGTTAGCCGCAGGTACTGCTGGCGAGACAGCAGAGTGGCTCGTTAGGCGCAGAAAGCAACGTTCAGATGGCAAAGTTTGTATGACAGACTCTCGGGACTTTAGTCTACTAGCGTTGGACACTTGGTGTTTCACATCTTGTTCTTGGATAAACTTCTCGTTGCTTTATGAAAGTAGCGTGTTGTTGTTGATGTGTGCCTGACAGCTTGTACAATATAAGGGAGCATTGAATTTGTGACAAAGATAATGTAATGACTATACGTAACAAGTATAGAATCCTACATATCAACCCCCCTGTGTTCACTGTGTATATCATGTGCCTTTCCACCCCGGCTTTTACTGTAAATAAATCACTCTTTATATACACCAGTCTTTACGTTACTCCACATTTTCCACAGCCGTCAGTTAGTCTTATGAATACAAGCCTTGAGGTCACCCACTTCCTGGGGAAAGGAATCATGGTAACGAGAATGGTACTGACAATGGTGATGATGATTATAATAATTGTGTTCGTAATAATGATTGCCATAAACGATGCGATGAAGTGACTTGATTCAAGGTCTAGATTTCACTCACCCCCACACTCTCTAATCACTACACTCCTCCCACCCACGTAAACAAGGCACTGTCAGTTACACCCGGCACACTAACTTTTATATATATACTTTCCTCTGTCTTTCATTCGTGCGTCCCTCTCCTTCAGACACAATCAGCCTTGCGGGCGAACCGACCTCCCTCGGCCTGCCCTTTATACACTGCGCCATAGCTTAATCCCCGCCACTTACACGCCCGACACACACTCTTGACAAAAACCCAAGAGAGCCACCTTGACCTCCTTTGTTCGTGGACACCTCCAAACGTGGACCCTGAATACATGCTCGCCCGAGGCCCGAGCTGACGAGGACAAGATTAGGAGCTCTGGTTTTGTGTGGACGAGGCCCCGGAGAGAATAGGAGGTAGAGGAAAAAAAAAAGCGTGGAAAGAAAAACAGAATGAGCACAGTTACGGGAGTCGCATACTTCTGTGAGTAAATGAGATGAACGATGAATGAGAGAAAAGGAAAGAAAACGTGAGGAACTCTTTGTTTCTTTAGTAAGGAGGAAGCGGAGAGGAGATAAAGGTTTTTTCCCGAGAATTTTCTTCAGATTCGTTTAGTCATGAATGTTTCTGAGAGAGAGAGAGAGAGAGAGAGAGAGAGAGAGAGAGAGAGAGAGAGAGAGAGAGAGAGAGAGAGAGAGAGACTGTGTGTTGGGAATGAAGAGAAGGGGAGGTGGAGGCTTTGAAGCGTGGCCGAGTCTTGGCAGAGGGACGCAGCCGCCGCGTGCCAGCCTCAAAGCGTGGGATCCCCTCCCCAAGAGTACGGCACTAATTATACACGGTGAGCGGGAGGCACGCCACTTTCACGGTAAGTTAAGCATACCCAAGGATGGGTAATTAGGCACCTCTTTTACCTGGTTTTCAAGTCGGCAGGTAAAAGGGAGTGCGGGAGGCAGAAAGAAAGAGAGGGAGGATGGAGGGAAGGAAGGAGGAAAACCCTGCCGGAGGTCCCCTATTATGGGCTAAACGGTAGAAGGGATGAGAGGGTCAGTCGCCTCCTCTTCAAACAAAACCCCCAGGACGGTAACATTTAAATGAGGTCCTGTAGCCTGTAGCGGGAAACATTCTGGCACCGAACGTAAACATAAAACACATCTGGATAAGACCAGCACTCACCAACCACCACTGTCTAACATGCTATTTAATTGGGAGATAAACTAAAGCAAAGAAAATATATGTGATCTGCGGGGACAAGCGTTCATTTGACGAAGAGAAGAGCGAGAGGGAGAGGGGGAGAGAGAAAGAGAAGGAAGAAAAAAAGAAGGGCTTGGTTGAAGTTTGAAGATGTAAGTGATGATGGGTGTGGTGGTGTTAGTGGTAGTGATGGTCGTACAGTAATTATTGTAGCGGCAATGGCAGTAGTAGTTGTAAAATAATAGTGATAGCAGAAGTGGCGATGGTGGTAGTGGTGGTGGTAGTAGTAGTAGTAGTAGCGGTGGTGGTGGTGGTGGTATTGGTGGTGGTGGTGGTGGTGGTGGTGGTGGTGGTGGTGGTAGTAGCAGCAGCAGCAGTAATAGGAGCAGCAACTTCTATTAGCAGTATCGATCGATCTATTTTGCTTCATGAGGGACTGTGATAAATGCACGAGTCACTGTTGCATTTGTAGTGGTGGCGTCGGTAAAATGAAGAGGAGGACGAGGTGGGAGTAAAAGAAGTACCAGGGATGGTGGTAGTAGTGGTGGTGGTAGTGGTGGTGGTAGTAGTGGTGGCAGGGACGGGCGCCATACATTGTGCCCAACATCCCGTCCATCCCGCGCCGCTGCCACGCCGCCACGCTGCTCTTGTTTACGTCACTCCAGCGAGCACAACACGAGGCGGGCCACACACGCACACGCACACACGCACATGCACACACACACACACACACACACACACACACACATACGCACATGCGCGCACACACACACACTCACACACACCAGGTGAACCCATTCCACTTGCTCACATATAAGTACAACACACACACACACACACACACACACACCATGACCGCTTAAACCTTTGCCTGATTGTTTTTTCTCCCGCTGCAGTTTTACCGGCGGCGTAATCGTAACCCGGCACGAGAGACTCAGACGCACACCACGATCGGGACTTTCAGCCGACCAGCCATCAAGATTAGGTTACTCAAGATTTCGATAAGGCGGCGCGCGTGGTGGCGGTGCCGGAGGAAGCGGAGAGGGAGGAGAGGAAGAAAAATACTGAGGGAAGTGGAGGGGCAAGGTGGGGAGAAATAGGTGGTAGGAGGAGGTGGAAAGAGGTGGGAGGAAATGGGATAGACAGCGTGATGAGGTTGCCGAGAGAGAGAGAGAGAGAGAGAGAGAGAGAGAGAGAGAGAGAGAGAGAGAGAGAGAGAGAGAGAGAGAGAGAGTGGGAGAAACTGGATTGGCGAGGACGGAGGAGGAAGATGAAAAGGAGACAAATGGAGGAAAAAAATGTACTCGTATTTTAAGGAGAAAAACACAGAAATTAAGAGATGTGGAGAGAGAAAGAAAACAAATTTAAAAAAATGGAGGAACTTGATATTGCAAGAAGAAGGAAGAATGGAACAAGTAAAGAGAAGAGAGGACAATGAAAAATAGGAAGGGAGGGATAAAATATGATGAAAAGAAGGAAAACGCGATGAGGAGGAAGAAGTGGAAGGGTAAGGAGAGGCAGGGAAGCAGTGGTGTGTTCTCCTCGCTTAGAAAGATCTTGCTGACGGATCACAAGCACCGCCAACGATGATTATTTCTCATTATAATCTTTTGAAATCAGTCTGGCGAGAGAGAAAGAGAGGGAGGTTTTCAAGGTCCCGCTACCCTTGCTGCTGCTGCTGCTGCTGCCGCTAGAACCACCACCACCAACACCGCTGCCGCCACTAGTGATGACCCACCACCACCACCATCACTACCATTACTACTTCTACTACTATTACTACTACTACTGAGGATCTACTTCTACCACAAACATGACATCTCACTGATACTACCACTTTCACCACCAGATCCACCAGTACCACCACCACTGATGACCTATCATTGCCACCACTACCACCACTACATTAGTACCACCACAGACGACCCACCAGTACCACCACCACCACTGACCACCCACCAGTACCACCACTACCGCCACTGATGACCCACAAGTACCATCACCACCACCACCACCACCACCACCACCAGTAACCTACCAGTACAAACCATCAACAAAACACCATTTAAATCATCCTAGTACTTATAATTCCTTACAATAAGCATCACCAGCATCCATCTATCACCATTACCAGTCCATCACCAGTATTCCAATCCCCCACCACCACCATCACCACTACCAGTCAGTCACCAGTACCCAGTGAGACCTCAGTGCACCAGTAGCTCTCCCAACACAGCACTGCGGGTCAGGCTAGTGAGAGCAACAATTAATTGGTATTTGGGTGGAGTCGAGACCAACCTTGGAGAGGATTTCTAATAGACTGAGGGAGGGAGAGAGAGAGAGAGAGAGAGAGAGAGAGAGAGAGAGAGAGAGAGAGAGAGAGAGAGAGAGAGAGAGAGAGAGAGAGAGAGAGAGAGAGAGAGAGAGAGAGAGAGAGAGAGAGAGAGAGAGAGAGAAGGCAAGAGTGTTAGAAGCAAAGTAAGGAAGGAAGGATAAAGGGAAGACAGACGAGCACAACTGAAGATAAGAAACGAAGGAGGGGAAAGGAAGAATAATAGTGATAAAGGAAATGTCTAGGAAACAAAATGTACCAAATAAGCAGAATAAAAAATTGGCAAGGAAGTAAACAACGAAGGAAAGGTGAAGGAAGGAACTGAATGAAGGACAGCGAGACATGCGGTGAGAGGGAAGGAGATAAAAAGAACGAACAAGGAAAGGAAGGCTAATTAAAGATAGTTAGATACAAAGGTAGCGAGTTACGAGATGAAGGAATGAAGGAGAGAGAAGTGAGGAGAATTAAGAGGGAATAAAATGGGAGGTGATGAAGGTAGTGAGCTTCAGCTTGGGAAGAGAATGTGTGAGAGGATTAAATGAGGTGAGGGAGCGGGACAACAATGTGAAGTGAGTGAGGAGAGGTATAAGTGAGAGGAGAGGTGGCGAGGGTCACGTGGGTTACCGAAGGGTTAACTAATAAACATTAAGGAGACAGAAGTGAAGAGGCGGCAGGTGACGGCAGCAATAGATAAATAAATGTATTGAAGCCGAGACGCGACAGCCTTCTTAATTCAGACGCTGATAACACGACCAAAAGCGTCACAAAAATAGTCCTTCACACCACGTCTCCCAAAAATAAAACTATAACACACCATTATGGTCAAATAAATATAAGGCAAAAGCGATAAAAACGAACCCGAGGATGTAAAAATAGAAGAAATATGTGCATCATTTCTTTTCTTCCCTCGCATCGACAACACATTTTTCGCTCGCCCACTGTGGAGAGAGAGAGAGAGAGAGAGAGAGAGAGAGAGAGAGAGAGAGAGAGAGAGAGAGAGAGAGAGAGAGAGAGAGAGAGAGAGAAACTAGTGTCGCGTCCAGTCCGCCGTGTGTCTGTCAGCCTGTCTGTCTGCCAGTCACCCTCCATCACGGCGTGGCTGAAATACGGCGCGGCGAGGACCGTCAAGGCAGTTCACGACGGAGTAAAACCCACGCAACGACATCCTAGACGCCTCGCGACAGCCGCCACGACCACCACAACGACTGTTTGGGCTCCTGGGGAAAGGTGCAGATCTGTTTACTACCATCTCTCTCTCTCTCTCTCTCTCTCTCTCTCTCTCTCTCTCTCTCTCATGCAGAGAGTATAACGGCACTGATAATACGTAATATAAGGAAGAAATATTTGTGTCTCGTACTCATAATCAGAAGTGAAGGAAGCTTATAAGATAACTACTTGTCCTGGCGCTTAAATCTCCACGCTCAGATGGTGGATGGAAAGGTTCTGTGTGTGTGTGTGTGTGTGTGTGTGTGTGTGTGTGTGTGTGTGTGTGTGTGTGTGTGTGTGTGTGTGTGTGTGTGTGTGTGTGTGTGTGTGTGAGAGAGAGAGAGAGAGAGAGAAAAATCATTCTCCCTCCCTCTACAATTTCATGTCCTCTCTCAGTTTTTCTTCACATTTTCCGTTGAGATTCCAAGACAAGATTTTTTTTTCCAATGGTCACTCTTCGACACAATATATGCAAATTTTTCTCTTTCTCTGCATTATCTCCCTGTGGCCGCGAACCAACGTGTTTCCCCGTCACTGAGGCTATAATTTTCTTCACTTTTCTGTCTTTTTCCTTGTCAATGAACGAGAATTAGTGAAAGTTTTGTCAGTGTTGCCGTTGAGAGAGAGAGAGAGAGAGAGAGAGAGAGAGAGAGAGAGAGAGAGAGAGAGAGAGAGAGAGAGAGAGAGAGAGAGAGAGAGAGAGAGAGAGGAAGGGATGGGAGATGGAGAGAGAGAGAGAGAGAGAGAGAGAGAGAGAGAGAGAGAGAGAGAGAGAGAGAGAGAGAGAGAGAGAGAGAGAGAGAGAGAGAGAGAGAGAGAGAGAGAGAGAGAGAGAGAGAGAGAGAGAGAGAGATTCTGAACTAAATGTCAAGGTGTTAGAGCTTAAAATGTGAGGTATTTAGTCTCGCAATGCGTTATTTGGGCTGTTCAGACTCTCTACTTTGCTTGTCTTCCTTTCCTTACGTTTTAGCTGATTCACACTCTTTACTGTCACTTCCTTCTTTCATTTTAAGTTGTTTCGTTTTTCCACTAATCTTTTTTCTCTCTTCACACTATTATCTTCTCCTCTCTTTAAGTCACTTTCTTCCTCCTCATTTCCTGCATCCTCTTTCTCCTCTTCTTAATCACCACCTTGCCCTACAAATTAACCTTCATCACTACCACCATTAGCATCACCATCACCACCACCACCACTTTTTTTCTCCTGACCTCTCAAAGTCCTAAGTCCTCTGCCCTCATCATCCTCCTCTTTCTATGTACTGTTCTCTCAATATCCCAAAAATAATGCATCTCATTCAAGCGGATAACTTTATAATACGTATGTTTTTTTTGCTTTCTCTCTCTCCCTAGATACATTTATTATTATTATTCCTTTCCCCTTCCATCTACTCCTCCACTATTACTATTTCGTAAAGCCACAAACACCACCTCCTATATACTAAAACGTCGACTCCCTAACGCTATGCAAAACGGTGGCAGCTAACCGGCTATCTCCATCCACTGCTGTCCACTTCACTCACTCCCTTGCACTCCTCACCATCACACACCAGTCACAGGCGCACCCAAGAAAAGCACTTCAAGTCTTTACCAATATATCTCCTCTTTTACGTCCAAGCGCAAATGCCTCCATATTTTTTTTATCCCATGGAAGTGATCAGAAGTCAATACTTGGATGAAGGGTAATAGCAATAAACAAACACTAAAATATAGCGAAAATCTTACACTAACCAAGAAAAGCAGGTAAAAAAAAACAACACACACACACACACACACACACACACACACACACACACACACACACACACACACACACACACACACACACACACACACACACACACACACACACACACACACAAACAAACACACACACACACACACCACTCATCCACGTCTAATCCTAAGAACATAACCTACTTTCCATTAGAAGAAGAGAGAGAGAGAGAGAGAGAGAGAGAGAGAGAGAGAGAGAGAGAGAGAGAGAGAGAGAGAGAGAGAGAGAGAGAGAGAGAGAGAGAGAGAGAGAGAGAGAGAGAGAGAGAGAGAGAGAGAGAGAGAGAGAGCAATGGGGCAGAAAAAAGGGGTCGGAATTAGCACTAGAATGCGACGTGTTACACAGACAGACGGAGAGACGCATAAGCTTAACCCAATACGGCCTTATTCTTCCGTATGGGGAAGGTCGCCCTGCCTAGTATAGCCGACGGAGAGCCTTGGCGGAGGGAAGGCGGCAGCAAGGAGAGAAGAGGGAAAGAAAGGAAGAATATGAACGAATACGGCAAGCAGAATCCGGTTTTTATGGTCTCAACGCAAACATTATGTGAACTCTAGCACTTCCCGGCGGTGGAGAAAGGGTGGCAAAAAGAAGAGGAGGATGAGAAGAAACAAGAAGAGGTTGAGGAACGAATGAAAACTGAAGAAACGAAGATCACACGGAAAACTACACTAAAAATGAGAACTAGATGCAATTCAATATATATATATATATATATATATATATATATATATATATATATATATATATATATATATATATATATATATATATATATATATATATATATATATATATAACAGTAGAGACGAAAACAGATCGAGGAAAGAATATATATTCCAAAAATCTAAGCAATGTAGATGCAAATATTGAGTAAAAGTGCTAAATTCAACTCCATAATATCAGAGAGAGAGAGAGAGAGAGAGAGAGAGAGAGAGAGAGAGAGAGAGAGAGAGAGAGAGAGAGAGAGAGAGAGCGCAAAAACTAAAGCTGCTTAACAAGAAACCAGTAGGGGTGTGTGAAGGAGGGGAAGGAGAGAGAGAAGAGAAAAAAAAAAGGTAAGAGGAGGAATAAGTGCAGAAATAAGTAGAGAAAAGAGTAAACAGAAAAAAAAAGAACAAGAGATGAGGAGGAGGAAGAGGAGAGGGAAGCATGGCGATAGAAAAATAAGAAGTAAAACTACATAAGAAAGGCGACTAAGGGGAAGAAAGAGGAGAAGAAAGACCGGGGGAGATGAAGTGGAGATGATACCGAAAAAATATGCTGGAGGACTTGAGTGTCAACGAAAAAAAGGGAAGGAAGGAATACGGTGGTTGAGAGAAGCAAGAAGGGAATAAATAGATAAAAACAAAGGAGGGACAATGATTCTTTCAGATAAAAAAAAAGATAAATATGAATGAAGAAGAGAAGAAGACGAACAAAGAGATAAGTATACGAATATGAACAAGAGAGGAGAGCCAATGAGAAGAAAAAGAACAACAATGAGAAATAAAAGGAAATAAAGAAGATAAACACAAAGACCATGAAGAATGAGAAGGGAAGACGGAGGTTGAGGGGAAGGGAAGGGGAGAGGGAAGGGAGTTAAGGTGCCGGTTCCTGGAGACCTAATTAGTGCGGGGCGAGGCATTCCCCGCCAAGACGCGTTAACGACAGACTAGTAATGAGGGAGAAAGTCCTGTTACTGAGGCTGCTGCTGCTGCTGGGAGGCGCTGGGAGGTGCTGGGAGGCGGCCTGGAGGGAACAATGATGGCTGACGGAGGGAAGGGACGTGGGGGAGCATAAGACAAGGAGGAGGAAGAAGAGCTATGAAGGAAGTACAGGCTGTAGTACAAGGCTGCTGTTAGTGCTAGAAGGCCTGGAGGGAGGCGCGACGGCTGACGGGGAGAAGGAGTGTGGAGGAGCATGTGCAGGAGGAAGAGGAAGTGTTATGAGGCAAGTGAAAAGAGGAAAGGAAGAAGTGCAGGGAAGAGTGACAAGGACTGAAGGAAAATTTGCTATGAGTGGATACTGTGATGGAAAGAGAAAGGAAATAACATAGAGTGGAAGGAAAGTACGAAGGTTGTAGAGGAAAGGGGAAGTGCCGGTACTGAGGGAAGGTCAAGGTAAGATAACGTGAGGAGAGAAGGGAAGGAGGAATGTGAAGGGAAATAATTAGCGAAGAAATCGTTAAGTGGAGAGTTAGAGGAATAAGCAATAATGATTAACTTTTAACACATACATTTATACTTGTAACTTTGCTGTAACATCTTTAACACTATAACACTATAACAACACTACATCTACAACACCCAGTACTTCCAATGCTCACAACAACCATGGACAGAAAATTGAATATAAACACCAAAAAGCAATCAATCATCACTTTTTCCAGTCAACATCCATAACAATAATACAGCTTTTTGGAAGATTTTCTTGCACCTCTTCATTTTCTTGCCAAATACTCGACATAAGAGTGAGCAAACACGCACCTTTGTATTGTAAGCAAGGCAAACTCCTCCCTCCCTTCCTCGTGGTCTAAAACAGATTTTCAAACAATGCAATCTTTCTCTTCAAATAAATCTCCCAATTTTTCTAAGGAAATGTTTCAGTCTCAGTCTCAGTCTCTCTCTCAGTCTCTCTCTCTCTCTCTCTCTCTCTCTCTCTCTCTCTCTCTCTCTCTCTCTCTCTCTCTCTCTCTCGTAGGTGTCCAGCGGGCCGCACGCCTCACTGCGCCAATCAACACCACCCCCAGATGAACACGCTGCCCCAGGCCTCTCTTGTCCCCTCACTTCCAGATAGCCATCGATGTCCGCGCTCCCATTCACCGCCTCTCACGCCTCCTCCCCGGTTATTAAAGCCACATCTCCTGCGCTGCTTCCTCGCTTCACCGCTGCTTCTGAATAGTCTGAGGTGGACGGAGACAGGAGGTGTCTGTCATCACCAAGGGAGTGGAGAAGGAACGCATTTGTACTCGGGAAATTGATCACCCCGCAGTAAGCAGAAAAGATATATACGGAGATAAATAAAGGAGATGGATTAGCCGTGTGTGTGTCTGTGACAGGAGACGAGACCATTATCTTTTTATGTCCTTTCTCCGCCAATAACAATTCGTATTTTTTACGTCGATGTCGAAGGATTTACGAGTCTACTGTCGCTGCCGCCGCCTGGACGCCTTTCTCTTGTGGCCTCGCTACTGGTAAACCCATCAGTTTTATACCAAGATAATTTCACCGCCGCCATCATTGCTGACTGCCTTAATAATCACTGGAGACTGAGTCAGACTATTAAGAAATAAATTACCAAGAACAACAGCAGCACGATGAAATAGTTTACTTTCTCTACACAAACTGTAATTTCCTTATAAAGTTTGTGTCGAAAAAGGAAACAATGCGAGTAATTTCCTCATTCCCACAGTCCCAACATACCCACATTACGCAGCACACCGCCACCATCACCTCACCATCACCACCACTATCATTCTGACGCCGGTCCACCCCGCGGCGGCCCATCACCTATCTGGCAGTCCAAATTGCGGAGGGTTACATCGTGTCCCGGAACATCTGACAGAACTGACGATGATGTCCCCGCGTAAGGGTCAGAACAAAACCCAAAGAGACAGACAAGAATGTGGTCGCAGGATAATGGGCCGCTAAGCCGAGTCGAAGAGAGGTAACGGGGTCCGGCGGCCGTGATCAACATGCGGGCGGCGAGGTGATGCCGGTGAGTGAGCGGGTGAGCGACCAGCCACCCCGTTCAGGGAAAAGGGAGGAGCTCGGAAAAGCCGCCGCCCAGATCCGACAAACACATGCACAAGGGAGGGACGGAAAAAATAAGATCTAAAATATATACATGCATAATAAAGGGCTCTCTATTTGTCTCGGATTCCGTCGTAAACTGTCTGTTCCTCGGAGGATAAACATTCCTCTGTATAAACATTTGGTAAGGAGGAAAAAATGTTAAAGCGAGATGGAAGACAGACCTTGGCCCTGATATGACATGGAGTAAAACGCACACGCACGCATACACACACACACACACCTAATGATTCACCCGACAAGGACTACACAAACGTCATTAATTCTCCGCATGAACACACACAAAAACTTGCCGCTACTATTTGCTCTGTGGCACGAGGGAGCAAAAGTTAAATACCCACACCTTTTTAAGGAAGAGACCAAAGTTTTTCGTATCAAATTATCAGACAGAAATATAAGAAAAAAAATTATATACTCGTACAACGTCAACACACACACACACACACACACACACAAGGTAGCAGCAGCAGCAGGAGATAGAGAAGTCTCCGCTCAGGTATCAAGTGACTCCCGCCCCCGTTCTCCCCCGCCCAGACGGACATTTTTCAAGGGTGTAATTGGCCGCGAACCTTAATGGCAAGACTCGGCCAACTGAAGAAAATTGGCAGCAATCGCCGGACGCAGACTCATGACCGGAATTAGAGGCGAACGAAACGGCGATTGCGGTTACGATTAATACTTTCTCCGGTGAACGAGCGGGGCGCGGCGGCGTTATGAGCTGCTGCTGCTGCTGCTGCACTAATGGCGGCATGTAAAGACCAGGCGCCGCGTCAACCACCGCCTTCAGTAAGTGGGTCCAGCCATGCGAGCGGCGACGTGGCTAACGATGGGGTGCAACGTTCAAACCACAAAAAGACAAAGCCACGTTAATCCCTTCGCTGCCATGACCTGCCTTTTTTAATATTCAGAACACTAAGAAAATTCTTGCATGGACGCAGAAGGAAAAAGGGAATAGAAGGTTGTCTTTCATCATTGCTAGACTACAAAATTTATTAAGGCTTGTACAAAAAATGTGTCTGAAAAGTGGTACATTATTATGGGAAAAATTGCCTAGCAGTCAACGGGTTAAAACCACAGAAACACGAAGCAATTGATGCATAAAAACTAAAGAAAGAGAAAAAGGAAACTATCTTTTGTCTATTGCAAAAAATAAATAAAAAAATAAATGTGTATGAAAAGTGGTATGAGAAAAATTGCTTAGATATGAACGGGTTAAGACAACAGAAACATAAAAGCAATCTATGCAGTTCTTTTCTTATGATATGTTTAAGATCTACTTGATTTCCTTATAAAAAACGCGTACAAAGGAAAATTTTTTTTTCTCATGGCATATTATTCAGAACTCGTATGTTGTCTTGGGAAAACATCCAGTGTGGTGTGACTTCAGGTGAACCTCGTTTACTTCCAAAGAACTGTCTGTGTTCTAGGTACAGGAAGAACGTAGCGCCTCATAGACCAAAGGAAGTGTGTCATGGTATTGCGTCTTGTTCTAAATGCACGTAATCCCCTGAATGTTAAAACGGGAAAGAAACAAAATATATTCCCTGACCTTCATATGACTTGCTCCTTCAAAAGCCGTCGTGATATACAGTAAGTTGTAATTTACTGTACAATATTACGACTTCTCTCTACATTATCTCAACGGAGGAGGACGAGACGCAGCCGCACGTGAGTTGTCCAATGACCTTCCTACGAGTTTACGCCTCACACAACGTCAACATTTTGCTGCCATAAATCAAGCCACCCACAAATTTATGCGAATAGATTAGTATATTTCCTTTTTCTTGTTTTATCGGGAACATTTTGATGCCTTTTTTAGCCGCGCACGCCACCATTTATATCCGTGCGCAGAAAAACACGCCTCGCCTTGGTGGCAGGTCGACGACTGACACACCTCGCTTTGTTATCATGAGCAGCGGCGACTCTAAGTGTTGTTTATACCTGCGCTGTTTATTGATACCCAGCTCTTGTGTGGACGTGTGTGTGTGTGTGTGTGTGTGTGTGTGTGTGTGTGTGTGTGTGTGTGTGTGTGTGTGTGTGTGTGTGTGTGTGTGTGTGTGTACACCTCCAATCACCACACCACCACCCCTTCTACTGCAGCGGTCATCCTCTCCCACCAGCGGTATCTACAGCGTCGCCATATACTTCAGGCGCCAAATATGACACTAGAATCCACTTACCAAACAAGGGAGGACGCCGCGCCGGTGCTCCACGTCAGGGAAGCAAGTCCGTCCGTCTGTCAGTGGTGGACGAGCCGGAGTCACCTGTTGCCATCCACCTCGTCTCGTGCAAGATAGGTAAGTGACGTTAAGTACCTCTTAAGGCTGATTACAAGCAACTTCTCTGGACACTTCGTCACTCTTACTCCTTCCTTTTTTACCATCACCTCCTCCACTGTCTTCTTTAAAGTCCTCCAGCTCCTCCTCCTCCACTTCCTCCTTCAGATGCCACCCACGAGCGATCTTCACCTTCGTTTGCATCACTAAAGGCGACAACAAACTGGTAATTGGCAAAACCAGCAGCTGCTATCGGAGAACAAGACGCGACACCAACAGAACATCCCGCGACCTCCCCGTCGTAGTCCCTCGGAACATAACTTATAAACAAGAACATAATTCTCCAGCATTTGATGAACAGAGAGAGAGAGAGAGAGAGAGAGAGAGAGAGAGAGAGAGAGAGAGAGAGAGAGAGAGAGAGAGAGAGAGAGAGAGAGAGAGAGAGAGAGAGAGAGAGAGAGAGAATTTTCATAGTAATAGTAGCATGAATTGATAGTTACAAGAAAGACGACTCTCTCTGAAGCAAAAAATAAATAAAAAATAAAAATACTGGAATCCAATTCATCCTTGGAATCAAATACCACATTTTTTTTCCATCCTTGTAAAAACCACGACTGTATTCAGACCATCAAGAGAGAGAGAGAGAGAGAGAGAGAGAGAGAGAGAGAGAGAGAGAGAGAGAGAGAGAGAGAGAGAGAGAGAGAGAGAGAGAGAGAGAGAGATGGTGGTGGTGGTGGCGGTGGTGGCTGGCATTTTATTCGGTCATCAGATATGCGATGTGTTTATTTAGTGTATCTCGGCATCGGTTTTCGCTGAGGGACGCCGAGTGAAGGAGAGGGCGATATCTAACTCACCCTTGTCAATCAACCACCTCCTCGCCTCCTCTTACTCCTCCGCCCTTCACTGCCTTCTTCTCTCCTCCTTACTCACTGTTACATGTATATCAACTTCAAAGAATTTTCCTCTCTCCTTTCATTCAAATCTCGTGTTTTTACTTCTTATCTCTTTCTGTCAGACTATCTATTTTCCTCTATGTCTCCTTTCTCAAATTATCTCTTTTGTTACTTTCTTCCTGTTCCGATCCTCCTCCTCGCTTTCATCCTCTCCTGTCCTTGTTCGCCTTCAACTCCTGCCTTTCTCCATTTCTGTTATCTACTCCATTCCTTCCTCTTTTATCCAACCCTCCCTCCCCCTTCTTATCTCCCGTTCATCCCTCCCTTGTCTCACTTCCCTCCTTATCAGTCTCCACTACCACTGTTCTTGACACCATCGCTTTCCTCTGTTACCCCCATGCCTCTCTTTCCACCACCTGTCTTCCCTTCCTCACTTCTCCTTTTATCTACCTTATTTACTTGTCGAGAGATCCCTCAAACAATTGTTAGGAACCACTATCTTGTGCTTGAATAATTTACTTAACTTCTTTTCCTTTCTCTCCTGTCACCTAATGGAGATGTAACGCTAACAGGTTTTGAAATTTAAGCATAAGTTTCTCTTCCTTTTGTGGTTATCGTTTGGTTATGATGAAGACACATCGCTATTGTGCTGTGTCATCACTGGGTATTGATATGTGAACGCAGTGTGCTATAACAATCTAAGCAGACGTTGGCTAATTGGCACAGCAGCATCTCGTGTTTACTGACGAGGCAGGTCTCTTGACGCCCACCACACCGAAAGAGGTAATGTTTTCCTAGGAACAAATCTTGAAATACACATCACTCCCGGTATAACACTAGTGCACACCTTTATTTTTTTACTCTTTACTTATCCTGTAGCTAATTTACTTCTTCCCTGCGGCACTTCCACAACTCCATCACATCTACATCGTCATTACATTAATCAATCAACTTCTTTAACTCCTTCACTCTCATCATCATCCATTTCCTTTAGCATCTCGTCCCAGCGTCTTTCTCTCCCTATTTCCCTCCCAACCTTGCTTCATCCCCTTCCCCATCCCTTCCTGTCACCGATTCCTCTTCTTGCTGTCCCCTGAAGGAGGAGGACGAGGACAGGGAAGAAAAGGAGCAGGAAGGGAGAAGGAAAAAAAAAAGTAAGCCAACAGATAGATAAATCCTAGATCCCTTACTCAAGTAGTCGAGATGGAAGCCTCGATGGATGTGTGAATGGCGGACAGGTAAACAGATAGACAGGTAAATAGATAGACAGGTATAAATGGGGGCCACAGTAGCGTCCGAACGGCCCCATCCCCCACCACCGCCACCACCACCACCATGCCTCTATGTGTCCAACTGAGCAAACATTCCAAAGGTGTGTGTGTGTGTGTGTGTGTGTGTGTGTGTGTGTGTGTGTGTGTGTGTGTGTGTGTGTGTGTGTGTATACGCTCGCTCGTGTGCATGTGTGTACGCGTGTGTCTGTGTGTGTGTGTATATTAATGTAAATTTGCTCTCGTCTGTATTTACATGTGTGCGGCGTGCAAGTGCCTACGTACACAGGGACGTGCCACTGTGACATAATGAGTCGCTCCTGTGTGTGTGTGTGTGTGTGTGTGTGTGTGTGTGTGTGTGTGTGTGTGTGTGTGTGTGTGTGTGTGTGTGTGTGTGTGTGTGTGTGTGTGTGTGTGTGTGTGTGTCTGTGTGTAGGATGATGAAGGGGCATAAAGAACGTGGAATTAAGAGGAAGTAGTATTTTGACGCAAAGAAATGAGAGAATGGAGATTAAAGATTTGAGGAGATTACTACAGATTACATGAAGATTTCAAGGCACAGTGAGGTCAGGCATTTGGGAAGATTAGGGACACTGCAGCCAGGATAGTAAACAAGGGAAATAATATAAATAAAACAAAAACAACACGCACTGGGACACAAAGACAGAAACAGAAGGCTAGAAAAGTACGTAGAAAAGAATATACTGATAGATGCTAACAGTTTCTGAGAAGGCGAGGAAGATCAAGCGATGTCTCCTCTCAGTAAACTGATGAAATAATACTAATTTCCCTTCGTATTATTATTTTTTTACTTATGGAAAAAATATCGCTTTTCTATTGAGTTTATATCTTTCCTTAGTGGAAAATATGAGAGAGAGAGAGAGAGAGAGAGAGAGAGAGAGAGAGAGAGAGAGAGAGAGAGAGAGAGAGAGAGAGAGAGAGAGAGAGAGAGAGAGAGAAAAAAAACAGCCTCAGAGTGTCAGAGTTCGGGGGAAGGCATTCCGCCGAGTCACCTCCTGAAGTCACAATACAGACCATTGTGTGGGTTCTAGCCCCCTCGTCCCCCCCACCACCCCCTATACCCCCACCAACCACCCCATACCCACCACCACCCCCATACCAACCCATCCTAACATGCCCCCTACCCATCCCCAACACATCCCTCCAACCCACATACCCACCATGTCATCCTCCCCTGCCTATCTCCCCATTCTCACCCGGTCATGCATTTAAAAGCCTCCCCCTCCCCCTTCCATGTCACTGCTTACCAATACACCCCCACCACTGATCCCACTAACTCCTGGATGAGGGAGGTGAGGGAAGGTGCTGCCTCCCTCACCTCCTCTCACCTCCTCTCAGCCTCTCACTCCCTGACCCCATCATCCCTTCACTCTTCTATATAAACGCTCCCTTATCCTCCTCGCCACACCTCAGTCTAAGGTTAAGAAAGGTCCCTCTTCTCCCCTGACCTTTCCCTGACACCCTCACCCCGATCACGTCTCTCCCTGATTCCAGCCTTGATCTCCTCCCTCTCTCCCTCTGATGTAATGCACTCTCCCTCCCCCTGACACTCTCCCTGACATAACCTTCCCGCCCTCTGACCTCATTCCTGACTCTCCTTCTCCCCGCTGTCCTCCCTCACCCCACTAACCGTTCCCCTCTCCCATCCCCTCTCACCCTGTAGAAGGCCTGGGTCAGGGGGGTTAGGGGGATGAGAGGGGTGTGCTAGTGAACTGGCCAGCTGCGGTGACACTCGACCAGCTGGAGGAGTCTCTCTCTCTCTCTCTCTCTCTCTCTCTCTCTCTCTCTCTCTCTCTCTCTCTCTCTCTCTCTCTCTCTCTCTCTCTCTCTCTCTCTCTCTCTCTCTCAATAGATGAAACACAATCTTCCCAAAAGGAGACAAAAGCCAATTTTTTTACATAATATTTTGGCACCGCTTCTTGTGTCGGCGGTCATTGAAGGACCCTCGCTGGGCACTTCTCCTCCCCTCCCCTCCCCACCCATCCCCTCCTCCCTCCCTCCCTCCCTCTCTCTCTCTCTCTCTCTCTCTCTCTCTCTCTCTCTCTCTCTCTCTCTCTCTCTCTCTCTCTCTCTCTTAATCCTTTCTCCCTTCATCTTCACCTCCAAATTTTATCTCATTCCCTGCTTTTCTCGTTCCTTTAAATTGCATCTCATCTTTATTCCCATATAGCCCTTCCTCCCAACTTCCCATACATTCCCCATCACCCAACACTACCTGCCCCATTCCTCTCCTCATCCACTCACACCTCTTTCTAACTTTCCCCCTTTTCCCAGACCATTCCACTCCCGTCACTGTGCGTACTCTCACTTCCCCCTGTGGACCCGCGTCTCAGCCACACCTCCCTCCTCTTCCTCCTCCTCCTCCTGCTCTTCCTACCTCCGTCCCTTCCCCTTCCCTTCTTGGAATAATTCATGGGGAAGTTTTCTTCGATATTAGCATTGCAGATTTTGACAACCGGTAGGTCCAGGCGGGTTACGATAATAAACTGACCTGGAGACGATAATTGATGCGCCATTATATCTGATACGCGGGTCCCCTCTGTTTGTTTTTTAATCCGAGTCGTGTTAGGCGGCAAAGGAAGGAAGGAAGAAAGGAAGAAAGGAAGGAAGGAAAGGAAAGAAGGAAGGAAGGAAGGTCGACTGTGAAAGAGGATAACGCCACGGAAGGGAGATGAGCGAGAAAGAGAGAGAGGGAGATGATTTTGGATAAGGTGAGGTTGTGGTATTGGCAGATGTGAGAGTGGTGGTGAAGAGAGAGGAGAGGAGAGGAGAGGAGAAGAGAGAGGGAGGTGTGGGAGAAGTGACTGGAAGTAAAAGGACTATGAGAGGAAGATATGAGAAAAATAATCAGAGGAAAGGGAAGAAAAAAAGGATAGGAAAAGGAAATAAAGAAAGGAGGGATGAAGAGAAGAGGAGAAGGAAACTAAAAGAAATGAAAGTAAAGGAAATGTAAGACAAGGTTAAATTTGTCCTCTTACCAGCTGTCAATGTACCCCCAAAACCTCTCTCTCTCTCTCTCTCTCTCTCTCTCTCTCTCTCTCTCTCTCTCTCTCTCTCTCTCTCTCTCTCTCTCTCTCTCTCTCTCTCTCTCTCTCTCTCTCTCTGCAGGCACACTGAGGCATAAAGGCCAAGCTCTAAAGTTTCCAAAAAAGGTTCAAGATTTTAAGGTGTGAATGTCCTGCTTGTCATGGACGCCTGAGGGAGAAAGGGAGAGGGAGGGGGAAAGGGAGAGGGAGAGGGAGAGGTACGAAGGGAGGTAGAGAAGAGGTGGTGTGGATGACAAGAGAGAGAGAGAGAGAGAGAGAGAGAGAGAGAGAGAGAGAGAGAGAGAGAGAGAGAGAGAGAGAGAGAGAGAGAGAGAGAGAGAGAGAGAGAGAGAATTAAAACTCAATGTTGGAGGCAAAAAAAAAAAGACAAAATGAATTTCAGGCAACGAAAGTTAAAGAAAGATACAAAGAATAAGAAAAAAAGACATGATAAAACAGGAAAGGGAAAAGAAGCAAGAAAATTAGCAACCAGACAAAGAAAGCGAGAACGTAAAGTGGCCGGAGGAAAAGGAGAATAAAAGATAGAAAAATAGAGGAAGAGAGAGAGAGAGAGAGAGAGAGAGAGAGAGAGAGAGAGAGAGAGAGAGAGAGAGAGAGAGAGAGAGAGAGAGATGGGAAATGGAGGAGAGGATATAGTGAGAGAGAGGCTAACAGGGTGACGGAAGAGACGAGGAGAAGGAAGAGAAGGAGGGGCAAGAGGAGCAGGAGGAGGTGGCGACGTGCCAGTCGGAGCGCCGGCAATGGTCAAGGTACGCCGGCGGCCTCACCTCAACTGGACATCAATTTAATTTGCAGCCATCTTAGGAGAGACAACCTTTTTTTTCGTCTGCGTGTATCTTGTCCCTCGTTTCTTTCTCTCCGGTCCATCCGTCCACCTGTCCGTCTGTATGCATGTATGTATGACTGTGTGCATGTGCGTTTGTGTATCTGTGTGTGCGTGTGTGAGTGCAGGGTTGTGTATGCATGTACAGGCTGGCTGGTTGTCTCTGTGTATGCATGCAAGCCTATGTATGTATGTGTGCAAGTATGTAGGTGTTTGTATAAGGGTAAGCAGCCATTCTCTCTCTCTCTCTCTCTCTCTCTCTCTCTCTCTCTCTCTCTCTCTCTCTCTCTCTCTCTCTCTCTCTCTCTGCTATTACTACTACTACTACTACTAATACTACTACTACTACTACTACTATTACTACTACTAATACTAATACTACTACTACTACTAATACTACTACTACTACTACTACTTCTACAGCCCTACTTGATTATGCCAGAATATTTCATGATCGCGATGGCTAACGAGAAATTTAAGAGTGAGAGTAGGTAGATCTTGATCCTCTAGTAGATAAACAAGTTCATTCTCTGCATCTCTTTCCATCAACAAGGAATGGACACAAACTCACGGTGAAAACAGTATGGTTGGGATGAGTCCAGATTTCGACCTAATAGACAATGGAATAAATAAGCGCTGGTCAAGGTTTGTTTACTAGTCGTTGTAAAAAAAAAAAAGACCTGATATCAGAAGGTGAGGTGGATGGAGAAATGAGAAAAAAAAATGCAGCAAGAATGGTTTCCTGTTACGCCAGTCTATTCTGAGAGGTTGTGTTGGTGCTCGGTGATCTCTGATAACTGAATGTTTCTTGTGAATGTGAAGAGTGCGTGTTGTAAACTAACCGCCAGAGAGAGAGAGAGAGAGAGAGAGAGAGAGAGAGAGAGAGAGAGAGAGAGAGAGAGAGAGAGAGAGAGAGAGAGAGAGAGAGAGAGAGAGAGAGAGAGAGAGAGGACTAATTGCACACGTCTTGCAACTTACATTCACTTTGTCAATAATATTTTAGCTATTTTTGAGTCTTCCAATATATCCAAAAAGAGACCTCTTATATATCACGTGATATGTTACACACACACACACTTAACCAACCCCGCATTTTTCGTCCAATCTTCCCCTTCAGTTAAAAAAATAAAAAAGCCCTCTTCTACAACGTGGGCTTCAATTTCAACAGACTGTTTCGCATTAATTATCCCATCACGGGCCCACTTCTCCTCATCAC